>NW_028220967.1:0-76355 GCF_045865225.1 Trachurus japonicus | reverse complement strand
TTTAATTGGGACATTTTACAACAAACGTTTAAACGTGGTACACGTTTCGAAGGCTGGGTCAGGGGTAGACAATAAAGGAAATTTTGAAGATCGCTGGCCCCACCATTCTAACCACTGGCCCAGGACAATGTCAGGTAGCCTATTGATCCCCATAATAAATAAAAAAGAACATATCATAGCCTGCAAACAGCCTGCGGTCTCGCCATCGAGGCTGGAGCTTTCTTATATATCGACACCAATACTAGTAAATTAGTAGTTACATACATCAAAATGTAGTGTGTGTGTATGTATGTATATATATATATATATATATATATATATATATATATATATATATATATATATATATATATATATATATATATATATATATATATATATATATGTATGTATGTATGTATGTATATATATATATATATATATAATAATAAGAAAAGAAGAAAAAAGCAAAAAGATATGTATGTATGACAAATATTCTTATTCTGTGGGTAATGGGGGCGGGACTAGATAAGCTTTTGCTTCTCCCGCTTTTCCCTTTCGGCCATGTATTGTATTATTTGATGATGAAGTGTGATGATGATGATTTAAATTGACATGCCCGAAATAAACAAATTGATTGATTGATTGATTGACACCTGGGAACACGGCACGCTAAGTTGAAGAATCACTACACACGGCTAAACTTTTAGCATAAGGCACAAGGCATGCTACACCCTCTTAAGGCACTGCAATAACACACACCAAGGAGAACCATAAGATGTCCCACCCACGGCTTGCCACTTCCCCCCAAGCACTACTTCCCCCACACACTATTAAAATCATACAATAATAATTACGCACAATGTAAAATGGACATGTGTGGTGTAAAGTGTAATGTTACTTAACTCGCCCTCTAGGCGAGACCCTCCCCCGGGGTCTGAGTTTGTGTCGCCGTCCAACTCCCCGGGGCAACGGCTTCGCTGGACGGCGAAGACAGGACCGGACTCAGCGTTGCAACAAGCACAGCGGGCAGCAGAGTCAGTGCTGCAGCAGAAGCAGCAAGCAGCAGCAAGCAGCAGCAAGCACAGCGGGCAGCAGAGTCAGTGCTGCAGCAGAAGCAGCAAGCAGCAGCAAGCAGCAGCAAGCACAGCGGGCAGCAGAGTCAGTGCTGCAGCAGAAGCAGCAAGCAGCAGCAAGCACAGCGGGCAGCAGAGTCAGTGCTGCAGCAGAAGCAGCAAGCAGCAGAGTCAGTGTTACACAGGGAGCTGTGGCAGCCCATCACTCTCTAAGGTGGACCCTAAGTCTGGCTACAGGAGGCACTCAGCCTCCCCTCCTAGTCTATGGGGCTAACTCCCCTGGCTACCTGTCTTCATCGCCGGCAGCTCTAAATCACTGCGAACGACACCCTCCCCCAGACCCTCCTGACAGAGTGCGTGCTGCCGTGACTGTTGCTCCAACCCCCACCTGCTGCATCTGTGAGTCTCTTCACTGCTCCTCTCTGTCCCCTCTCCGCCACACCTGCATGAGATCAGTAATTAAGGAGCCCTTGCTCCGCCTCCCACCAAGTCTCACCACAGTATGGTATGGTAGTACTGGTAATAAACTCTTCATGCTGATATACTTACCTCAATATGTTTCCTAACTGAGGAGCTTGTCTTCATGCAGCCAATAAGGTCCTCACACAGGAGGTTTCTGCCTCTCTCGGCTTCTTTAAGCACCTCGCTATCACTCAGCAAATAGTCCTCTTACTGGTGACACAGAAACAGAATGACCAGGCGGTGATGAAGACAGTATTTTCTCCACATTAAATAGTACAATCTTACAGACATTTACCTCTATGTCTTGCCCTGTTTTCTCACTCCAGGGGCCTGGAACCAACTGCTTAGCGAGATCACTGTTATAAAAAAAATATATCAGTATGACACAGTATGAGCAGTCAACAACTTGACAGCAATTGTAAACAAGTCAACTGAACATGACTGCCATCATCAAGCTAATCAAAATGGGCAAGTCAGGGGAACGTGACTGCCTTTAAAAATGAAACAATGTCGATAAACATGCGGAAATCTTTTCCTGAGATTTTACAACTGAAGGTACGGAGGATGAAGATAATTGGGAGTTTGTGTACTTTCTATATTCACGCCAAAAGACAGTAATAAATGTATATAAAACTCAGTTGTAAAATCACAGACATTAGTCAAGGGAACGTCTTTGACTAAATAAAAAGTACACTGCATCTTTTTTGCCTCAAGCAAGTGCGATAACCCTCATGTGCGAAGCCCTGTTTTTTCTTGTGATACAGAGAGTCAATGAACAGAATTTCTCTCTGCATTGGCTTCATAACCTGGAGAACAATAGGAATTACAGGTAGGTCAAATGTAGGATTACACTCAAAGTACCAAAATGTTGTCATTACAAAGCAATAAGCACAATTTGAGAGGTATATGAATGTTAGAATATGAGAAGGGGCTTTCAAAGAGCATATGGAGGGTGAGGCTAGGACTAAAAGAAGAAAAATAAGACACACATTACGGTGTACATACATTTCATAACCACATGAATTTACAGTTATCACAATACTTGAATCTCACAGCAAAGACAACACAAATGTGCCATAAAGGAGAGACAGTTGTGAGTGAGCCTGTGGAGGATAATTCTTGATAATACAATGAACAACTTCACAGATGGAAAGTAGCTATTAAGCTAAATCTGGTACAAAGCATCTTTTCTCATTTTGAGACTAATGTTATTTTGTACATTGTCCCTGATACAAATAAACTTATTAAACTAAAAACTAAAATATAAGGTTGAACACACAAAAGTGAACTTACACACAACATGAAATGTCCAGGAACCCAAAGAGGGATGACAATGGCATCCATGTGTTGTGAGTTTACCTAAACAAAAAGCACAGTTACATATTCATTTCTCTGTTGTCTTGTTGTACATGACGAAATATACTTACAGGCAAAATATGTAAAGGGCTTTGGCCATGCGGTTGTAGCCATGTTGGGGGTGCATACAGGTCAACAATATGAACTGATTTCCCCTGAACGAAAAAACATTCAAAATTAATACAAGAAATATGTGATCCAAAGGCAGGATTGACATACAATGAATAGGCACCTAGGAACAATGATAAACTGTCATAGAATGACTTAACTATTTAGACTAATGAGCAATGATAATTATTTTGTAATACATATTATTTGTCCATTTGGAAACTATACCTGTATCTGCAGGATCTCCTGCACAAGGCGCAGACAAGCATTTCCTATCTGTGAATATATGCACAGTAAGTACAGTTTAAAATATCACGGCTTATAATTCCAGAAATAACCACACAAAACCTCTAAATAGGTTAGTGTTCCACTTGGGCACATTTAAATGACACCAAAATTGATTCCTTAACATTCAGTTAGATTTCTGAAAAATTTAAATTTGATACCTCAGAATCCATGTCCTTTTGAAGGCCCAAGGACTTGAAATTTTTTCTTGTCAGGCAAATGTTGCCATCTTTGACAATTAGTTCATCTGCTGGTGCGTTGTCATGTAGAATATAGTCTAGCTATGACACATGAAAAAGATAAATTAGTATATTGTTCTTGCCTGTGGAGAATTTCTCAATACCAGCGGTACACTGATGAGTGTCCATTTTCCATCTCAACATGCCATCTATTATCTGTATTGTGTTGTTTACCAAAAGGTAGCCTCAGTAACATGTGGATGACATATCATTACTAGTTATTCCTAACTTGGCTCTAACATTTTTTTCTTCAAATGCAGATCTGTCCCCTTTGATTTCCAGTAGGCTGTATTGGTCCTGCATTGGTAGATACCTTTGATATACAGTTGTTTAACATACCAGTTGTTGTTGCCCTGGGTGGTTTCCAAGTGTCCAACAGGATCTACATGGTCTGAGACTGCAGGCCTGTGTTTCAGCCTCACAATGCAATCCACAGCCTACAACACAGTGTTCATCACCCACATAATTTATTTTACAATGCACAAAACACAGTGTTAAAACTATGTGGATTCAAAAAGCAACAACAAAGCAATACCTTGGTATTCCTGTGCCTTAGAGTTTGTAGCAGAGGAAGTGGCAGACACAGAGGATGGTCCAGTGGCACGGGCAGAGGAAACTACAGATGCAGAGGAACCAGGAGCTGCAGTCTCAGAGGATGGTCCAGTGGCACGGGCAGAGGAAACTACAGATGCAGAGGAACCAGGAGCTGCAGTCTCAGAGGATGGTCCAGTGGCACGGGCAGAGGAAACTACAGATGCAGAGGAACCAGCAGAGGAACCAGCAGCTGCAGTCTCAGAGGATGGTCCAGTGGCACGGGCAGAGGAAACTACAGATGCAGAGGAACCAGCAGAGGAACCAGCAGCTGCAGTCTCAGAGGATGGTCCAGGGGCAACGAAGGGAAGCGACATGCTGGTGGCTGAAGAGGCGGTGGTGGCTGTAGAGACAAAAGGGACCTTACTTTAAAACAAAATTATCAAAAGAAAAAAATATTTCACAATTAGAGATTATTAAATACACACCAAGAACGGCTTTTCCGTTGGTGCCAACAACAATATTCCCATTGAAAGTTTTCTTGAGTCCTTCAATGGCCAGCTTGTTCAATCTTTTGTTTCGGTGGTGTAGAATGTTTCGCATTAGAAAGACATGGCTCGAGGGGGAAAGAGAATTCAGAAAATAATTGTTTTTGCGCATCCCGGAAAAAAGTTGCTCTACTACCTGGGAGTTGAGCCACCCACGTAGTTCAGGTACCACTCCTACACGTCTCAAGCTATCCTTTTCATCTTTTGTATTAAATTGATGGAATGTGTCATACAGACCGTAGTGGTCTGCAGAGCCTGTTTCGGGGTGGCCATTCAGATCAGGTGGGTCCTTCCTCTGCAGCAACCATGGCAAACTGATCTGTAGTTTCCCTGTCTTGGCATTGGCAATGTTCTCAGTAGTACTTGGTGCCAGTCAACCTTCACTGTTATAAAAAAAATATATCAGTATGACACAGTATGAGCAGTCAACAACTTGACAGCAATTGTAAACAAGTCAACTGAACATGACTGCCATCATCAAGCTAATCAAAATGGGCAAGTCAGGGGAACGTGACTGCCTTTAAAAATGAAACAATGTCGATAAACATGCGGAAATCTTTTCCTGAGATTTTACAACTGAAGGTACGGAGGATGAAGATAATTGGGAGTTTGTGTACTTTCTATATTCACGCCAAAAGACAGTAATAAATGTATATAAAACTCAGTTGTAAAATCACAGACATTAGTCAAGGGAACGTCTTTGACTAAATAAAAAGTACACTGCATCTTTTTTGCCTCAAGCAAGTGCGATAACCCTCATGTGCGAAGCCCTGTTTGCCTTCATTTGGCCTGAAGGGCAGTGTCTCTGGTTCTCGTAGATTGGTGTGACTCACCAATCCCCGAGCAAAGTCATAGATGATAACATTTGGAAAATGCTTGAATGAAAGTAGCATGTCCGCATAGTCCCTCGGGCTTTCAGCTCTGATATTGAATTTTACAGAGTTAACTATTCCACAAGGGCACGTGATGACTGCCCATCCACCTTCAAATAAAAAATAAAAACATGGACATGTTTAGTATTCATAAACATTAAATATTTTTCAGTGCACACATACATGATGCAACAGTATATATATTTAGTGTTTTACCTGATGCGCCCCAAACTTTTTCGAACACTTTATCATAGGTGCTCCTGGTTTTCATTTCATCCCTCAAACGCAGGAGGAGGTCCATCTTGGATCCCTTTGAGTCAACACCACACTCACGAACAAGTTTCCTCATAGTATCAACCTACGTGAACAGTCACAAAAGCTGTAATTAAAAAACTATTTTTCAAATATTCTCAATGATTAAAAATGTGTGTATGGCTATCATATGTAACAAAAATGTTATGTTATAAATCACCTTAAGTGGAAGGTAAGTTTGCTTGGTTTAGTTGATTTTATGTTTACTGTATGCATTTATAGTGTCAGTTTCTTTCCGGCGCCCATTTTAACCGATTGTGTCGTCCGCGCTGCGGCGTGCACCTTCACGGCCCCGGTGTCTGGTCTATTTGCTGTAATGAGTAGCTATGAGGACTGTTGTGGTAAACGGGGATGTGAGTGGTAGCCGCGGATGCTAGCCGCCACCGCTAGTTAGCATCGGGCTAGCGGAAGTTAGCATCGTGCTAGCGGAAATTAGCATCGGGCTAGCGGAAGTTAGCATCCACTGCTTGCACTCACTAGCATCCAGGACAGCTAACAGTGCTAACAGCCCTCCTATACTCTGCTGTACGGAGCTCCTCCTGGGCTCTGTCATACACACAAGCTGCCACTAGCTACTCTTCCTGGGTTCTGTTTCACAGTCAGGATGGTGTTTGTGCAGTTTCCAGCAGAGTTTTGCATGTATAAAAAAAAAAAACTGTAACACTACGTATTTTTCATCCACTTAACAATTATGCACTACTTTGTGTTGGTCTATCACATAAAATCCCAATAAAATACATTAAAGGGATAGTTCACCCTAGAATGATATTTCGCTCATTATCTACTCACCCTCATGTTGACTAAGGGCTGGAAGAAGTTTCAGAGTCCACCGTCCCTTCTCTGAGTTACAGGGGGTCTTGGCGTAGCAGTGCATGTCCATATAACGGTTGCAAAGGGACACCAGAGCTCTTCGTAAAAAAACACACACAAAAAAACAACCAAATACCTCCATGATGCTCGTATGTAATGTCCGTCTTGTGCTGAAGCCCCAAATTGCGTAATTGTCCCGAAAAAAATTAAATAAGTCTATATTTTAAGCTTGTTTGTAGCGGAAGCTTCTCGAAGCTCCTCTTCCTGGTCCGTCCAAATCTCGCGTGATTTGCGCCGGCGTCAGTGCGGTTACTGCGAATCACGCGAGATTTGGACGGACCAGGAAGAGGAGCTTCGAGAAGCTTCCGCTACAAACAAGCTTAAAATATAGACTTATTTAATTTTTTTCGGAACAATTACGCAATTTGGGGCTTCAGCACAAGACGGACATTACATACGAGCATCATGGAGGTATTTGGATGTTTTTTTGTGTGTGTTTTTTTACGAAGAGCTCTGGTGTCCCTTTGCAACCGTTATATGGACATGCACTGCTACGCCAAGACCCCCTGTAACTCAGAGAAGGGACGGTGGACTCTGAGACTTCTTCCAGCCCTTAGTCAACATGAGGGTGAGTAGATAATGAGCGAAATATCATTCTAGGGTGAACTATCCCTTTAAAGCTGTTGTTACATGACAAAATGTGTAAAGTAAAAGTTCAAGGTGTATGAATACTTTTGCAAAGCACTGTATCATTCACATTTATTTATTAAATGTTTTTTTTCCCCCCCAGCCACAGAGGACTTCATAAAGACACATGCTGGAGGAGAGGGATACACAGCAGTCACCCAGGACTGATTATCCATTGTGGAGAATCTTATCACAGTTTTGTATGCACTTTTGTACATGTCTTTTCTGTGTTAAGTATGCAGTAGTTGGTTCTGATTTGTAATTCTCCTCAAAACACATTGAGTTTATCACTTTAATTATTGTGTTATATTTGTTGTTGTGCCACAGACCCAAGCAAGGTGGGCTGTGTAACTTTATGTATTTATTAGTATTTTACCAGCAGTATTGATTTCAACAGATACAAATGACTTTATTAGAATGACATGTTTGTGCCAGTGATTAAGACAATAAAGATGGAAATAAATGAATGGGGATTGAATTGTGATTTATTATTTATTATTGGTAAACCTGTGTATAACTGTAGTCCCATATGTTTACAGGAGGTGGAGGATCTGTTTCCTGTTAATTTTCTTGTAGCTTCATCTGGCTCAGCAGCAGGTTTGAACTGGAAATGCATTACACCTTTGCATGCGTTTCCAGGTAATCTGCTGCTGAGAAAACCAAATGAAGCTATAGGAAAGTGAACTGGAACAGTCTGACACCTTCTGAAATGGGACTACAGTTATGCACAGAGCCTAGAAGCAGTATAAAAACGATGTCTAAAATTAGTTTAAATTTGATGCAAAAAAGACGTCGAAACGACCACATTTGGACGTCAAATAGCCCTCATGCGGCGGTCCTGTGGACGTTCAGTAGATGTCGGTTTAAATTTTGACGCAGAAAAGACGTCTATAATGACCACATTTGGACAACAAATAGCCCTTATATGGCGGTCCTGTGGACGTCAATACTGGACGTTCAGTAGACGTCGGAAAAAGACGTCGTCTGGAGTAACAGTCGGCACCTTCAGGGGACCAAAATTAGACGTGCAAAAATGACTTAGAAAAGACGTCGTTTGGACGTCTCTTTGCTCAGTGGGAAGTTCATTAGTTCACTTGACAGACGTTCCTCTGATATATCAATGTCAGCTTTTTCTCCAACGGACCTTTTGGTTGCAAGCTTGGCATACTCTGTATTGAGTAGGACTTTCCCAGCTCTCGTATGAGGCCCAATCCATGGTGCCCATTTATCATAGGAGGGAGACACTTTACAGGGGTTGTTTCGATTACCTTCATAGTCAAACAATGGATTTTGTGTTATAAACATGTGGCAAACACAACAGCACATGCAAGTATAAATGTGCATTATTTCAAGCTACAATAGACTGAGAGGAATTTATGAACACTTTTAACTGTACTGCAGAATACTCACTTCAGCTTGCCATTCTTGACTACAACTTACTTTTTAAAAACCCTCTGCAAACAATTTCTTTTTCAACAGAGTGCCAGAATGCCTCAACATCCACATGCCCATCGAACTCAGATGGGGGATCTTCAATGCTACTCACTGTAAGACAGGTGGTTAGACATGTTTCTTGAAATCAGTGTTGTGTTGATGTATTGGAAATGCCAAAAGAAATTTAAAAAAACTTACCTGGCATACTAAACACCCCCTTCTTATGCAAGTCCATAATAACAACAGGTGGATGGACCCCACAATTTACAAAAGAATAATTATAGTCTTGCGCTGTCAGTGCCTCAAAGTGCATGAAACCATGGAGAATGGAGTCATGATTTGGATATTTCTTGTTATTCGTTTGTTCGAGGGTGTCAAGAGCCCTCCCAACTGCAGTATGATTCTATGGAAATAATTAAAAGATAATTATGGTAGACAATTACACCTGAGAAAATTTAATATGACTGACTATAATAACTCAGTTGTGTATCCTTAGACCTTTTTCACAACAGCCATTTTGAATTGAGCTCGTAGGACAAACACAGGTGTTACCAATGATACTAATTAATGTTCTACGTTTCAAATTAGACAGCATATACAATAGGGTAGGTGCACAAGCTGTAGTACTTCCTGACAGGAAGATAGCATCTTTATTTCCTGTCCCATACTATTGGGTTAAGTGATTAATCAGGTTTGAACTAGTTGTGCCCATGAGATGCCGCACACCTGATCATTAACTGAACCTTTCCTGTTTCATGCCCATCTTCTCCCTCTCCTCATCTGTAAACGTTCTTTTAACCTTTCATAATTTAGAGAATTTCTATTGGTAACACCTCTAATTAGGGCCGCGGGCAATCGCACCGGGCACTACTGTTATTGTGTGGATTTTTTCTTATTAGGGCCGCGGGCAATCGCACCGGGCACTGGTCCCAACAGCTATGAAATAGCTGCAGGGACCAGTGCCCGGGCGGGATTTTTTCCTAGTTAGTGTAGTCACACTATTGTTCTTCTGTTTGGCCATTTTCTTCCGCCTTTTTACGGTCTTCTTCTAGTCCTTCATACTTTGTGCTATTTCAACAATTCATATATCAAAACGTGCAGCTTTTTTTGAACTTTATCGGCATTACTTTTCTCTTTTTAACTATTTATACTTTTTCAAATATTTAACTTTTTCTGATTTTTTTCAGCTTTATAATGGGTGTGTATTGCGTCTAACGAGCAGACCTAGAGTGGTGTCAGAGTGGATAGAGGCAAAAAAACATTCTAGAGTTTTTCTGGCTAAACTGTCAGCACGGCCACAAATTAAACTCTAGACAAATTATTTTCTCCAGTTTTGTAGCCACACTTGTCTTCTGGCTAAAATTCTGGTCAAAAATGCAAAGAGACTTAGATAATAATTTAAAATATTTTTTAAATGCAGCCAGGGAGCTCTCTGCTCTCATTCAGCCCAATGCATTTTTTTTTACATCAGCAGGAGAAGGAGCTCAACTTTGTAACTTGCTGTTAAGTGCTTTTTAATTCATTTTAATTCACCAAAAAATAGTCACAGGTCACAAAAAAGTCCTCTCCTTACTTGGTGTGGCTAATCTATACTCATTTCTTTTTATTTCAAGCATCATTGAAAAATCTCACATTCATCAAAGTCTCAACCTCTCTTCTTCACAACAACACTGTAGTGTAGGGGTTAGGGTGGCTGCTTGCCAACCCTAAGGTCACTGGTTCGAATCCAAGGGAAGAACTCTTGTTATGTTATGTTGAATTCTGCTCTCCTCCCCCGCCTTCAATTGGTTACAGGTGTTTGTTATCTCCTTGATTACTCATACCAGTTTGCAGCACATCATCACATTACAATGAATGACAACAGTCTTGAAAGCAGTGTGCTCTCTGTAGCCGAGTGGCAGAGTAAAGGTTTAGGCCCAATCCCATTTCACCCCTTGGCCCTACCACTTACCCCTACCCCTCCGTTTTGCGCGTTCACGTGTAGGGGTAGGGGTGTCCCAATTCCGTAAGGACAGAGGGGTAGGGGGAAGTGGTAGGGCTACATACCCCTCCAAACTGAGATTTTTCAGAGGCACACTCCAAACGGAGGGGTATGAAAAGTTTCCCAGAATGCATCTTGCGGCAGCCGGCAGCGGTGGCTGTAAAACGAAAAGTTGTTTTATTTCTTGCTGTAGCGCTGTTATTACGTCACTTTCTTAAGTTTTAATATTTTTTCTTGCGAGAAAGTAACTGTTTAGGTCCCAAATGTGTGGTTAGTTTATCCAAATGACGGCTGGTTAGAAGTTTGCTGCGACGATTTTTCGGAGAAGTGAAGCTCCAGGAGGAGCGGCTCCTCACAGAGACAGCAGCCGGTCTGCAGAGCTGCTCCGCCGGCCAAATTACGTCCTCGTCCCGGTCCCGCCGGGAGAGAAGGCGGTCGTTAATTAACTTATCCGCGGGTTTTTAGAGGTTTACCACCAGCATGTTACATTCTTTTTAGCATTTAAATGTTGGTCTCATTGATGAAATCTGACAATTGTGGCAGTAGCATTAGTTATTTGGATGAAAAGTGAAGCTTCATGTATCAGACAGAGGAGCAGGCAGCTGCCTCTGGGCTCTGTGTACAGAAATCACCACATTTACATCAGTAAATAAATGTTTTACAATGAACCGATCAGTCTGCATTAAGTTTTATCTTATTTTATTAAGTTATATGGTACACGCTATTTGATTTCTGGCAAAAGCTCGCCGCATCAGCTTACGTAAAAGCCAGTGAGACTACGTGATGACGTATGTGACTGTTGAAGGGGTGTCCCAATTCGGAGGGGTTGACTTTCTACCCCTACCCCTTGTAGCTCCGTTTCAAGGGGCGAGGGGCAAGGGGTAGGGGAAGGGGTAGGGGTAAAAAAGAGAAATGGGGTAAAAAAGAGAAATGGGATTGGGCCTTAGTGATCATATGGTCATGGGTTCGATTCCTGCCTCAGTCATTTCACATCATTGCTTGACTTTTGATTCCAATTATTCAGCTGTCATTGGACAGTCTTTGATTCCTCATAGTATAAAGCTCATTGTAACTCAGGTTCTCTGTGGCCATATGGTTAGTGTGTTAGGTGTTGTGCTATTTCAACAATTCATATATCAAAACGTGCAGCTTTTTTTGAACTTTATCGGCTTTTCTCTTTTTAACTATTTAACTTTTTCTGCAAATTAAACTCTAGACAAATTATTTTCTCCAGTTTTGTAGCCACACTTGTCTTCTGGCTAAAATTCTGGTCAAAAATGCAAAGAGACTTAGATAATAATTTTAAATATTTTTTAAATGCAGCCAGGGAGCTCTCTGCTCTCATTCAGCCCAATGCTGAGAGTTCTCCACAACTCTGTCTGTAGTCCAGTTGGTAAGGTGGCCGCTTGCCAACCCCAAGGTCACTAGTTCGAATCCAGGCTGAGCAATCTTGTTATGTGATGTTGAATTCTGCTCCCCTCCCCCACCCTCAATTGGTTACAGGTGTTCGTTAAGAGACGCATTAATTGCTTCTGCCACCGTTTGCAGCACATCATCACATTACAATGGCAACATGCCTATGTCTGTGCTCTCTGTGGCGAAGTGGCAGAGTAAAGGTTTATTGATCATGAGGTCATGGGTTTGATTCCTTACTTTTTTTTTTAAGCAGAAGCCAGTGATCCTCTTATCAAAGGTTTTCTTTACCCCTCACATACTGTCTCTGTCTGTAGCCTAGTGGTTAGCTTGCTGGTCTGGAGACCTGAAGGTTGCTGGTTCAAATCTTGCCTCAACAACAATTATAGTGAATTATTTTCCCAGTTGTCCTCTGTTGACTTCTGATAACTTGCTTCATGTTGAAACTGCTGCTCTCAGCCTGAAATTCACAGAAATTTTCATTCTAAGTCATTCAAGCTTGACTCTCAAGCTTTCTTGATGTTGACAGTGTGCAGATCATTAACTCATTGAGTGCCGCGCTCCTTTCCAAAGTTTTAGTCAAGTGTACCGGCAAATTAGACCATATTTGACTTTTTATTTTAGAGCCATAGTGTATTCTATATTATTGCCACCAACACATACTGTAGCTCATTTGAAAGGTTTAACTTTATCCTTCAAATGGCCACAAACCGTTTGTTTCTACGTGCCTCCGTTCCTGAGAAAAGTCAAGCTAAACATGGCTGGGTTTCACCAAAATCCCTCCTTTTTTTCTAGAAAAGGAGATAGAGCGTCTTTTATGAAAGGTGCGCTGTTTGTGTCTGTCGCTCTTCAGACACTCGCATTTCTGGATCAAAGGGCTCGTATAAGATAAATATACACAACAATTGTTGTTCTATTCACAAAACCACCATCGGGGGCGGGGGGGGCGCCACTAAACAGCAATAACACAGACGCACCGTGCCGTGTCACAGCCTCTCGCCGCGGAACGTGAGGCTCTGCCGGCCACAGCGGCTCGCGAACACCGGTCCCGCCGGTGGTCGCGGTCCGTCTGTGGTACGGGTCGGTGGTGCCGGTCTGCTTTGGTCCAGAGACCATCAGATTTTACCGCGGGAGGACTTTGGGGAGGACACGGTGTTGCTCCAGATGAAGACCGGGCGGGACAGTCGGCTGAGAGCTTCCTGGTTCAGCTCCCAGCTGCTGCAGCCTCGCGGGTGAGAGCGGAGCAGCAGCGGAGCAGCTGCTGCATCCACATGCAGACCTCCGTTTGCAGAAGCTGAGTTATGATAAAAACTTCCAGATCATGAGCTGTCATGTGACTTTGATCGTCATCTATTTCAGTTCTCCTCGTCGTAGAGTCCCCAAATTTACATATAATGTGTATTAAAGTGTCTATTTTCATAATTTAAAAAAAAAGCAAAAAACGAAAAATTTCGTTTTTGGCACTCAACGCATGGGAACGAAAAACGAGAAATTACGTGGTTGGCACTCAATGAGTTAACAGACAACAGTCTCTGCAACTGTGTGTGCACTGTGGCCTAGAGGCAGAGTGGAAGTCTAATGACCATGAGGTTGTGGGTTCGATTCTGACCTTGGTCAAACATTTGTATGGTGCTGCTTGCACTATTTGCTAATTCTGCAACAGCGTTCAGTTGCTATCAGCAGTCACACCATTTCCATTCTTGGAAATGCTTTTTCTAGTTTTCTTTCTTCATCTTCCGGCCTGATTTCGGTTCGCTACTAGTCATATTATATATCAAAACGTGCGTCTTGATCGGGATCGGTGTGCTATTACTTTTCTTAACAGTTTACGAATTTTTCGCGACGTAAGTCGCGAAAAACTGCGCAAAATTTTGCATTGAAGTCTATGGGACGGACGGGAAAAAAAGAGCGAAAAAGACCAATCATTGGAGTTTAACAAACGTCTACTGCTCAGGCATACTTTCACCTAGAGACTCCATTTAAACTTTAAACAGTAGACACAAGTCTTGTGTATTGTCGTATTACTCCACGTTTTGATAGGTCATATAGTTTTTGATCAATCCCTGATCAATGACCATGATCATTTTTGGAGAAATTATGAGATTATAATGGTTGTGTATTGCATGGAATGTTCGTGTCAGAGTGGGTGACATCATCGGTTAGAGTGGGTGAGATGCCAGAAAAACTCCAGATTTTTTCTCTATCCAAACTCCAAACGGCCACAATTCACACTCTACATATATAATTTCGGCCATGGTTGTAGACGAGCTCATCCTTGATCTCTTAACCTGTTCACGCAGGCCCCCTAGTGGTTGGGACGCCGGCGTCCCAAATCAATAACACATGAACGGCGTCCTTAATATAACGAAAAGTAGGCATGCTGTAATTAAAACTCCACCACAGACCTTTTAAGGACACTTTCGGCAACATGTAGGAAAAAAAATGAAGTTTCTAGGTGCTACGGTTTTTTCACAGTCACTGAAAAAGTCTCAAACAATATCAGACTACGGCAGCCCACAAGCGACGTCACGTCAACAACGAAGGTGATTTAAACATATATGTACCATCTGTACACCTCTTCTTTCACCACCAAAAAATCGTATACTGTCATATAAACAAAAGCAAAGCACAAAAATGCAGTTTTTACCCCATTAAAGGTTTAAACAAGCCTGCTCACTCAACACAAACAAACCCGGAAGTCATTTTCGAGTGCCGAAAAAGACGGACATTTGTGAATCATAGACCCACTAAAACACTGAATAAAATTACAAGCTTACCCTCTTGTTAAAGCTGAAGATGTGCTCGAAAATAATCCATTGATCGATTTTATCCATCGTGACCAGATAATCCACAGCGTGTTACGTAACTCCGCAGTTCTATTACTACTCGCATTCTCCGTCAGACTGCGCACCCGCTTTGCGCATCTCTCGTCGCCTGTCAATCAAAGTCACGGGGGTGAAAACTTTTTGGTCCAATAGCAGAGACTCTAAGGTGTGACCTGATATATAATGATCCCTGATTGGGCAAAGCTTAAGCCTGCACCCAGCTGGTTCCTGTGGTTCCCTCTCCCCCTAGTGTCAACAAGTAAGCAATACAAGTCTCCACAAAAAGTGAGTTTTTACTGCCCCAAGTTTAATTAAAATAATAATAAAAGACAAATGAACTATTTCAAATGTCCTTGTTAATTTAAGCCATCACTGATGGTTGTGGGATGTTTACTTCTGGAGTTATAAAGGAAAACTAGAAAATTTCCTCTCGGGAAATTTTGAATGGGCCGCGGGGCTACTGCCGATTTTGCCATCTCTGTCAACATGGGAATCAAACCCACGATCTTAAGCGCAAGACAGAGCTGATCAGACAGACACATGATCATCTTTCTATAAGCACTGATATGGAGGAGCTGTAACCACAATAGGTTAACTGTGTGTGTGTGTGTGTGTGTTTGTGTGTGTGTGTGTGTGTGTGTGTGTGTGTGTGTGTGACACCAACAAGGTTTAACTTTAAAACCAGATTAAATCATGGTTTAAGTTTAAATTCTGTTGCACGTTAACTGTGTTTTAATCACATGAAGGTGTGTGTGTGTTTGTGTGTGTGTGTGTGACTGTAATCACATGAAGCTGGCTCTAGAGTCTGTGTGTGTGTGTGTGTGACTGACTTGTCACATAGTTAGTTAGTAGCTGCATCCTGTGTCAGTCTGATTTAGCTGTGTCTGTGTTTTTAAACATTTAAACGAGCGCCAGGTGGATTGTTTATGAAGTTAACGAGCTCTGGCCTGAGGATCAAAGAGGTTACCACGGCGATAGGGGCCCCCGCAGGCTGAGACAGACAGAAACGTGGAGAAAAAGAGCCATTTTCTGCCTCTAAACCGGTCTCACATTTAGGCTTAGCATGACAAAACGGTAACTCCTATCAGAACAAAACACAGATCAACGTTGCTCTAAGGACTTACTGAAAATTTCGGTACGATTTGGTGTTTCTACAGTAAATATTTTGGCGACGCTGGCAGTTTTAAAACATCAGGCCGTTCTGCTCCTCTCAGAAAATATTTGTATTGGACTCAATGAGGAGCAGAGACAGACGTGGCCGCACTCAGAGGCTGATTCTGTCAATTCTGTAAGTCTCTCTGATATTTTGAGCACATGACATGAGAGATAACAAGTTTGTCTTACAAATTCTGAAAAAATTATGTCTGTAGAGTGTAAATTGTGGCCGTGCTGACAGTTTATCCAGAAAAAATACAGAATGTTTCTTCACTCTCTCCCACTCTAACCGATGATGTCACGCACTCTGACACGAACATTCCATGCAATACACACCCATTATAAACTCATAATTTCTCCAAAAATGATCATGGTCATTGATCAGGGATTGATCAAAAACTATATGACCTATCAAAACGTGGAGTAATACGACAATACACAAGACTTGTGTCTACTGTTTAAAGTTTAAATGAAGTCTCTAGGTGAAAGTATGCCTGAGCAGTAGACGTTTGTTAAACTCCAATGATTGGTCTTTTTCGCTCTTTTTTTTCCGCCCGTCCCATTGACTTACATGCAAAATTTTTGCGCAGTTTTTCGCGACTACGTCGCGAAAAATTCGTAAACTGTTGAGAAAAGTAATAGCACACCGATCCCGATCAAGACGCACGTTTTGATATATAATATGTCCTGCAACTCTTCGAGTTGCAGGACTAGTAGCGAATCGAAAAAGCGTCCGGAAGATGAAAAATAACTAGAAAAAGCATTTCCAAGAATGGAAATGGTGTGACTGCTGATAGCAACTGAACGCTGTTGCAGAATTAGCAAATAGTGCAAGCAGTGATCACCATACAAATGTTTGACCAAGGTCGGAATTGAACCCACAACCTCATGGTCATTAGACTTCCACTCTGCCTCTAGGCCACGGTGCACACACAGTTGCAGAGACTGTTGTCTGTTAATGATCTGCACACTGTCAACATCAAGAAAGCTTGAGAGTCAAGCTTGAATGACTTAGAATGAAAATTTCTGTGAATTTCAGGCTGAGAGCAGCAGTTTCAACATGAAGCAAGTTATCAGAAGTCAACAGAGGACAACTGGGAAAATAATTCACTATAATTGTTGTTGAGGCAAGAATTGAACCAGCAACCTTCAGGTCTTCAGACCAGCAAGCTAACCACTAGGCTACAGACAGAGACAGTATGTGAGGGGTAAAGAAAACCTTTGATAAGAGGATCACTGGCTTCTGCTTAAAAAAAAAAGTAAGGAATTGAACCCATGACCTCATGATCAATAAACCTTTACTCTGCCACTTCGCCACAGAGAGCACAGACATAAGCATGTTTCAGACAGAGTTGTGGAGAATTCTCAGCATTGGGCTGAATGAGAGCAGAGAGCTCCCTGGCTGCATTTAAAAAATATTTAAAATTATTATCTAAGTCTCTTTGCATTTTTGACCAGAATTTTAGCCAGAAGACAAGTGTGGCTACAAAACTGGAGAAAATAATTTGTCTAGAGTTTAATTTGCAGAAAAAGTTAAATATTTTAAAAAGTATAAATAGTTAAAAAGAGAAAAGTAACGCCGATAAAGTTCAAAAAAAGCTGCACGTTTTGATATATGAATTGTTGAAATAGCACAACACCTAACACACTAACCATATGGCCACAGAGAACCTGAGTTACAATGAGCTTTATACTATGAGGAATCAAAGACTGTCCAATGACAGCTGAATAATTGGAATCAAAAGTCAAGCAATGATGTGAAATGACTGAGGCAGGAATCGAACCCGTGACCATATGATCACTAAACCTTTACTCTGCCACTCGGCTACAGAGAGCACACTGCTTTCAAGACTGTTGTCATTCATTGTAATGTGATGATGTGCTGCAAACTGGTATGAGTAATCAAGGAGATAACAAACACCTGTAACCAATTGAAGGCGGGGGAGGAGAGCAGAATTCAACATAACATAACAAGAGTTCTTCCCTTGGATTCGAACCAGTGACCTTGGGGTTGGCAAGCGGCCACCCTAACCCCTACACTACAGTGGAGTTGTGAAGAAGAGAGGTTGAGACTTTGATGAATGTGAGATTTTTCAATGATGCTTAAAATAAAAAGAAATGAGTATAGATTAGCCACACCAAGTAAGGAGAGGACTTTTTTGTGACCTGTGACTATTTTTTGGTGAATTAAAATGAATTAAAAAGCACTTAACAGCAAGTTACAAAGTTGAGCTCCTTCTCCTGCTGATGTGAAAAAAATGCATTGGGCTGAATGAGAGCAGAGAGCTCCCTGGCTGCATTTAAAAAATATTTTAAATTATTATCTAAGTCTCTTTGCATTTTTGACCAGAATTTTAGCCAGAAGACAAGTGTGGCTACAAAACTGGAGAAAATAATTTGTCTAGAGTTTAATTTGTGGCCGTGCTGACAGTTTAGCCAGAAAAACTCTAGAATGTTTTTTTGCCTCTATCCACTCTGACACCACTCTTGCTCTGCTCGTTAGACGCAATACACACCCATTATAAAGCTGAAAAAAATCAGAAAAAGTTAAATATTTGAAAAAGTATAAATAGTTAAAAAGAGAAAAGTAATGCCGATAAAGTTCAAAAAAAGCTGCACGTTTTGATATATGAATTGTTGAAATAGCACAAAGTATGAAGGACTAGAAGAAGACCGTAAAAAGGCGGAAGAAAATGGCCAAACAGAAGAACAATAGTGTGACTGCTTCAGCAGTCACACTAATTAAAAAGCACTTAACAGCAAGTTACAAAGTTGAGCTCCTTCTCCTGCTGATGTGAAAAAAATGCATTGAGCTTAATGAGAGCAGAGAGCTCCCTGGCTGCATTTAAAAAATATTTAAAACTAGAAAAAGCATTTCCAAGAATGGAAATGGTGTGACTGCTGATAGCAACTGAACGCTGTTGCAGAATTAGCAAATAGTGCAAGCAGTGATCACCATACAAATGTTTGCCCAAAGTCGGAATCAAACCCACAACCTCATGGTCATTAGACTTCCACTCTGCCTCTAGGCCACGGTGCACACACAGTTAACATCAAGAAAGCTTGAGAGTCAAGCTTGAATGACTTAGAATGAAAATTTCTGTGAATTTCAGGCTGAGAGCAGCAGTTTCAACATGAAGCAAGTTATCAGAAGTCAACAGAGGACGACTGGGAAAATAATTCACTATAATTGTTGTTGAGGCAAGATTTGAACCAGCAACCTTCAGGTCTCCAGACCAGCAAGCTAACCACTAGGCTACAGACAGAGACAGTATGTGAGGGGTAAAGAAAACCTTTGATAAGAGGATCACTGGCTTCTGCTTAAAAAAAAAAGTAAGGAATCGTGGCAGAAAAAGTTAAATATTTTAAAAAGTATAAATAGTTAAAAAGAGAAAAGTAATGCCGATAAAGTTCAAAAAAAGCTGCACGTTTTGATATATGAATTGTTGAAATAGCACAACACCTAACACACTAACCATATGGCCACAGAGAACCTGAGTTACAATGAGCTTTATACTATGAGGAATCAAAGACTGTCCAATGACAGCTGAATAATTGGAATCAAAAGTCAAGCAATGATGTGAAATGACTGAGGCAGGAATCGAACCCATGACCATATGATCACTAAACCTTTACTCTGCCACTCGGCTACAGAGAGCACACTGCTGTCAAGACTGTTGTCATTCATTGTAATGTGATGATGTGCTGCAAACTGGTATGAGTAATCAAGGAGATAACAAACACCTGTAACCAATTGAAGGCGGGGGAGGAGAGCAGAATTCAACATAACATAACAAGAGTTCTTCCCTTGGATTCGAACCAGTGACCTTGGGGTTGGCAGGCAGTTACACTAACCCCTACACTACAGTGGAGTTGTGGTGAAGAGAGGTTGAGACTTTGATGAATGTGAGATTTTTCAATGATTCTTAAAATAAAGAGAAATTAGTATAGATTAGCCACACCAAGCAAGAAGAGGACTTTTTTGTGACCTGTGACTATTTTTTGGTGAATTAAAATGAATTAAAAAGCACTTAACAGCAAGTTACAAAGTTCAGCTCCTTCTCCTGCTGCTGTGAAAAAAATACATTGAGCTGAATGAGAGCAGAGAGCTCCCTGGCTGCATTTAAAAAATATTTAAAATTATTATCTAAGTCTCTTTGCATTTTTGACCAGAATTTTAGCCAGAAGACAAGTGTGGCTACAAAACTGGAGAAAATAATTTGTCTAGAGTTTAATTTGTGGCCGTGCTGACAGTTTAGCCAGAAAAACTCTAGAATGTTTTTTTGCCTCTATCCACTCTGACACCACTCTAGCTCTGCTCGTTAGACGCAATACACACACATAATAAAGCTGAAAAAAATCAGAAAAAGTTAAATATTTTAAAAAGTATAAAGAGTTAAAAAGAGAAAAGTAATGCCGATAAAGTCCAGAAAAAGCTGCACGTTTTGATATATGAATTGTTGAAATAGCACAAAGTATGAAGGACTAGAAGAAGACCGTAAAAAGGCGGAAGAAAATGGCCAAACAGAAGAACAATAGTGTGACTGCTTCAGCAGTCACACTAATTATTATCTAAGTCTCTTTGCATTTTTGACCAGAATTTTAGCCAGAAGACAAGTGTGGCTACAAAACTGGAGAAAATAATTTGTCTAGAGTTTAATTTGTGGCCATGCTGACAGTTTAGCCAGAAAAACTCTAGAATGTTTTTTTGCCTCTCTACACTCTGACACCACTCTGGCTCTGCTCGTTAGACGCAATACACACACATTATAAAGCTGAAAAAAATCAGAAAAAGTTAAATATTTGAAAAAGTATAAATAGTTAAAAAGAGAAAAGTAATGCCGATAAAGTTCAAAAGAAGCTGCACGTTTTGATATATGAATTGTTGAAATAGCACAAAGTATGAAGGACTAGAAGAAGACCGTAAAAAGGCGGAAGAAAATGGCCAAACAGAAGAACAATAGTGTGACTGCTTCAGCAGTCACACTAATAAAAAAAGAGAATAAAGATTTGAATAACAATAGTGTGAATGCTTCCAGCATTCACACTAACTAGGAAAAAATCCACACAATAACAGTAGTGCCCGCAGTAGTGCCAGCTTTCATAGCTGTTGGGACCAGTGCCCGGGGCGATTGCCCGTGGCCCTAACTAGAAAATTTCCTCTCGGGAAATTTTGAATGGGCCGCGGGGCTACTGCCGATTTTGCCATCTCTGTCAACATGGGAATCAAACCCACGATCTTAAGACAGAGCTGATCAGACAGACACATGATCATCTTTCTATAAGCACTGATATGGAGGAGCTGTAATCACATTAGGTTACCTGTGTGTGTGTGTGTGTGTGTGTGTGTGTGTGTGTGTGTGTGTGTGTGTGTGTGTGTGTGTGTGACACCAACAAGGTTTAACTTTAAAACCAGATTAAATCATGGTTTAAGTTTAAATTCTGTTGCACGTTAACTGTGTTTTAATCACATGAAGGTGTGTGTGTGTGTGTGTGTGTGTGTGTGTGTGACTGACTTGACACATAGTTAGTTAGTAGCTGCATCCTGTGTCAGTCTGATTTAGTTGTGTCTGTGTTTATAAACATTTAAACGAGCGCCAGGTGGATTGTTTATGAAGTTAACGAGCTCTGGCCTGAGGATCAAAGAGGTTACCACGGCGATAGGGGGGCAGGCTGAGACAGACAGAAACGTGGAGAAAAAGAGCCATTTTCTGCCTCTGCACCGGTCTCACATTTAGGCTTAGGGTGAGAAAACGGTAACTCCTATCAGAACAAAACACAGATCAACGTTGCTCTAAGGACTTACTGAAAATTTCGGTACGATTTGGTGTTTCTACAGTAAATATTTTGGCGACGCTGGCAGTTTTAAAACATCAGGCCGTTCTGCTTCTCTCAGAAAATATTTGTATTGGACTCAATGAGGAGCAGAGACAGACGTGGCCGCACTTAGAGGCTCAGAGTTTAAATTCTGTAAGTCTCTCTGATATTTTGAGCAGATTAACCTCTTCATGCAGAGGCCATTTTTGGCAATTTCCGCCTGTTTTTGTATCACTGCAATTAAAGCTTTATAACCACAGAAGTACTAATCCCACAACTATGGTTTATGGCTTAAATGAAAGACAACCTTTGTCCCTTTACATCTATATGTATAAAATATTGAATTGAGTCATTCCATAAAAAAATGGGCTTCTGAAATAACTTTTTTTTTTGGAAAAAAAAAAAAAACGAGTTTGAAATTTTTGGTGAAAAGGTGATATATCAAAATCCTAATTATAAAACAGGTTGAATTGTTCATATATGGTTCACACACTCCCTGTCCACATGTGTACCAAATTTTAGGTTGATATGTAAAACTACTGAGGCACTATAGAGTTTTTCCAAACAGTGTCCCTTGGCGATGTACAGTGTGCAAAACCTGTCCAAAATTGTCCAATTTGGCTAAAATGCACACTGCAAGATTTTAGTGAGATTTTTTTTTTTCCAACAGATAACCTATTGGGGCCAATCACATACTTGATGGCTTTTAGGAACACCAGTTACATAAGTAAAATGCCATTTGAAAATTTAATTTATGGGGATGAATATTTAGTGTCCAAAACCCATCCAAACATGAATTTACCTATTTTCGCCTGTATTATATTGTTATTAGGGCCGCGGGCAATCGCACCGGGCACTACTGTTATTGTGTGGATTTTTTCTTCTTATTATTAGGGTGAATGCTGAAAGCATTCACACTATTGTTATTCAAATCTTTATTATTATTAGGGTGAATGCTGAAAGCATTCACACTATTGTTATTCAAATCTTTATTAGGGTGAATGCTGAAAGCATTCACACTATTGTTATTCAAATCTTTATTATTATTATTATTAGGGCCACGGGCAATCGCACCGGGCACTGGTCCCAACAGCTATGAAATAGCTGCAGGGACCAGTGCCCGGGCGAAGCCCGGGCACTACTGTTATTGTGTGGATTTTTTCCTAGTTAGGGTGAATGCTGAAAGCATTCACACTATTGTTATTCAAATCTTTATTATTATTAATATTATTATTATTCTTACTTCTTCCCTTTTTTGGCCCTTAACTACTTCTTCATACTTTCTACTATTCAAACAATTCATATATCAAAACGTGCGGCTTCTTCAGGAGATCATTGGATGTATTCAACTTTTTCATATCATTCATACTTTTCAAAATATTCAAACTTTATTGAAAAATTTTTCCCCATAGGAATACATTGAATCGGTCTTCAAACTGTTCAAATCCTCTCCTTCTTTGAACTTCAACTGCTTCAACATACTTTCACCTACAGACCTCATTCAACTTTTAAAATGTTCACAAAACTTTCAAGTATTCACGGTATATTCAACTTTTTCATATCTTCTACCATTATTGATCAGTACACTTCAACTGTTCATGATCATTTTTTGACAAAATTCAAATTTAACATGCAAGTCAATGGCACGGAATTTTCAGAGCTAGAGTGATGATGACATCAGCTAGAGTGACAGAGAGTCTAAAAATCCTCTGACACTTTGCTCTCTAACCTGTCACCACGGCCACAAATTACACTCTAGACACATAATTTTCCCCCACTTTGGTAGACAAACTTGTGCTGTGTCTCACAGTGTGCTCGAAAACGCAGAGAGGCTAACAGAATTTAAACTGGGAGCCTCTAAGTGCAGCCAGTTCCCTCTCTTCCTCTCATTGACTCCCATTAAAAAGTAGGAGCAGATTTTCTGAGAAAAGCAGAAATGACCTCCTTATATTTCTTGCGACTGTGAGAAAAGTTTTTGTCCTACAAACATTTAATGCACATTGGCTCGCTCAGGAAGGTCTCCTTGCCCCGATAGTCATGACCACATTCTGGTAAGAGGTACGGTTCTCTTTTCAGAGGCTGTTGTTCGGAGCTGCACAGAGCTCAAATCTCACTGCTCTGCTCTGTGTGGTGCAGACAGAGAGAGAGAGACACACACACACACAGACAGATAGACACACAGACACAGAGACACACTGGCTTACAGCTCATAATCAGCCTCTAAATGAGTTCATATCTTTGAGGGGAATTTTTAAACATCTCTAATAATTTATTTCTCTTACATACATTTCAGTTTATTCTTGTAATGGAGATTTCAGGATTTGGAGCTTCTTCATGTCCTGACTTTCCTCTTTAACCCTTTACTTTGAAGGACTTGAACTTTTTCTCATTAATTCCAACAATTCAGACCATTTCTCAACCATTTAAGGACTTTCACATTTTTCATTTATGAATGTATATCTTCACACTCTTTTTTTTTTTTTTTTTTTTACACTTATCTTAAAACAATTCTGGCATTTGCATCCATTCCATATCATTCAGCCTCCTGCTTACAAGTTATAGACTTGAGGTATTGCTTCATCTTTATACATATTTGTTCATGCTTTCAAGCTGTTAATAATATATATATTTATTTGAGAAGACTTAAATGTTAATTTTTCATACTAACCTTCAAAAATTCAAGCAATTTTCCAAACACTTCATACAAATTCAACACCCTTCTTAAATTACTTTTTAATATTTTCTTACCTATTTCAGATTTCAACCATTCCACTGTTAAACT
The DNA here is from genome assembly GCF_045865225.1 of Trachurus japonicus. NCBI lineage: Eukaryota > Metazoa > Chordata > Actinopteri > Carangiformes > Carangidae > Trachurus > Trachurus japonicus. Next base: position 51,683 of record NW_028220967.1, on the reverse strand, counting down.
GTAAATATGCAGGATTTCTACATTTTCCTCAAACTTTTTATTGACATGTTTTACTTTTACCATTCAGATATGTTGTAGTTATTTTTAGTTATTCTCCCCTTTAACAGATTGTATCTATATTATTCTACTTTTACACTTCAGATATTCTTTCATCTATTAGTAATGGTTCAAAAATGTTTTCAAACTGTTTTAAATAAATCTGAGTGCACTTTAACCTTTCAATTCATTCATACTATTCTTCACTAATTCAAGTAATTACCACCCATTTCATACATCCTCCATCTTTCATCTTCTACTTTTACTATTCAGATATTGTTTAATCTACATTAGTAATGGTTCAAAAATGTTTTCAAACTGTCAGTTTTAAGTAAATCTGAGTAGACTTCAGACTTTCAATTTCTTCATACTGATCTTCAACAATTCAAGTAATTTCAAACCATTTCATACTCTTCATATATTGTTTCATCTCTTCAAGATTTCTTCAGCAGTTTCTTAAATTAATTCAGCATAGTTTCAACAATTTATTCAGCTCATTCAGCTTCCAGCTTTCAGCATTCACCCGTATTTCCTTCAGGAAATGCATTCTCTAGTTAGGGCCACGGGCAATCGCCCCGGGCACTGGTCCCAACAGCTATGAAATAGCTGCAGGGACCAGTGCCCGGGCGAAGCCCGGGCACTACTGTTATTGTGTGGATTTTTTCTTATTATTATTATTATTTTTCCACTTCCGGCCGATTTTCGATGTGCTACTAGTCCTGCAACTCGAAGAGTTGCAGGACATATTATATATCAAAACGTGCGTCCTGATCGGGATCGCTGTGCTATTACTTTTCTCAACAGTTTACGAATTTTTCGCGACGTAGTCGCGAAAAACTGCGCAAAAATTTTGCATGTAAGTCAATGGGACGGGCGAAAAAAAAAGACCGAAAAAGACCAATCATTGGAGTTTAACAAAAGTCTACTGCTCAGGCATACTTTCACCTAGAGACTCCATTTAAACTTTAAACAGTAGACACAAGTCTTGTGTATTGTCGTATTACTCCACGTTTTGATAGGTCATATAGTTTTTGATCAATCCCTGATCAATGACCATGATCATTTTTGGAGAAATTATGAGTTTATAATGGGTGTGTATTGCATGGAATGTTCGTGTCAGAGTGCGTGACATCATCGGTTAGAGTGGGAGAGAGTGAAGAAACATTCTGTATTTTTTCTGGATAAATTGCCACCACGGCCACAATTTACACTCTACAGACATAATTTTTTCAGAATTTGTAAGACAAACTTGTTATCTCTCATGTCATGTGCTCAAAATATCAGAGAGACTTACAGAATTGACAGAATCAGCCTCTGAGTGCGGCCACGTCTGTCCCTGCTCCTCATTGAGTCCAATACAAATATTTTCTGAGAGGAGCAGAACGGCCTGATGTTTTAAAACTGCCAGCGTCGCCAAAATATTTACTGTAGAAACACCAAATCGTACCGAAATTTTCATTAAGTCCTTAGAGCAACGTTGATCTGTGTTTTGTTCTGATAGGAGTTACCGTTTTGTCATGCTAAGCCTAATTGTGAGGCCGGTTTAGAGGCAGAAAATGGCTGTTTTTCTCCACGTTTCTGTCTGTCTCAGCCTGCGGGGGCCCCTATCGCCGTGGTAACCTCTTTGATCCTCAGGCCAGGGCTCGTTAACTTCATAAACAATCCACCTGGCGCTCGTTTAAATGTTTATAAACACAGACACAGCTAAATCAGACTGACACAGGATGCAGCTACTAACTAACTATGTGTCAAGTCAGTCACACACACACACACAGACTCTAGAGCCAGCTTCATGTGATTACACACACACACACACACACACACACACACACACACACACACACACACACACAGGTAACCTAATGTGGTTACAGCTCCTCCATATCAGTGCTTATAGAAAGATGATCATGTGTCTGTCTGATCAGCTCTGTCTTGACCTTAAGATCGTGGGTTTGATTCTCATGTTGACAGAGATGGCACAACCCGCAGTAGCTCCCGTGGCCCATTCAAAATTTCCCGAGAGGAAATTTTCTAGTTAGGGCCACGGGCAATCGCACCGGGCACTGGTCCCAACAGCTATGAAATAGCTGCAGGGACCAGTGCCCGGGCGAAGCCCGGGCACTACTGTTATTGTGTGGATTTTTTCTTATTAGGGCCGCGGGCAATCGCACCGGGCACTGGTCCCAACAGCTATGAAATAGCTGCAGGGACCAGTGCCCGGGCGAAGCCCGGGCACTACTGTTATTGTGTGGATTTTTTCTTCTTATTATTATTCTCCTTCATCTTCCGGACGATTTTCGATGCGCTACTAGTCCTGCAACTCGAAGAGTTGCAGGACATATTATATATCAAAATGTGCGTCCTGATCGGGATCGCTGTGCTATTACTTTTCTCAACAGTTTACGAATTTTTCGCGACGTAGTCGCGAAAAACTGCGCAAAAATTTTGCATGTAAGTCAATGGGACGGGCGAAAAAAAAAGACCGAAAAAGACCAATCATTGGAGTTTAACAAAAGTCTACTGCTCAGGCATACTTTCACCTAGAGACTCCATTTAAACTTTAAACAGTAGACACAAGTCTTGTGTATTGTCGCATTACTCCACGTTTTGATAGGTCATATAGTTTTTGATCAATCCCTGATCAATGACCATGATCATTTTTGGAGAAATTATGAGTTTATAATGGGTGTGTATTGCATAGAATGTTCGTGTCAGAGTGCGTGACATCATCGGTTAGAGTGGGAGAGAGTGAAGAAACATTCTGTATTTTTTCTGGATAAATTGCCACCACGGCCACAATTTACACTCTACAGACATAATTTTTTCAGAATTTGTAAGACAAACTTGTTATCTCTCATGTCATGTGCTCAAAATATCAGAGAGACTTACAGAACTTACAGAATCAGCCTCTGAGTGCGGCCACGTCTGTCCCTGCTCCTCATTGAGTCCAATACAAATATTTTCTGAGAGGAGCAGAACGGCCTGATGTTTTAAAACTGCCAGCGTCGCCAAAATATTTACTGTAGAAACACCAAATCGTACCGAAATTTTCAGTAAGTCCTTAGAGCAACGTTGATCTGTATTTTGTTCTGATAGGAGTTACCGTTTTGTCATGCTAAGCCTAATTGTGAGACCGGTTTAGAGGCAGAAAATGGCTCTTTTTCTCCACGTTTCTGTCTGTCTCAGCCTGCGGGGGCCCCTATCGCCGTGGTAACCTCTTTGATCCTCAGGCCAGAGCTCGTTAACTTCATAAACAATCCACCTGGCGCTCGTTTAAATGTTTATAAACACAGACACAGCTAAATCAGACTGACACAGGATGCAGCTACTAACTAACTATGTGTCAAGTCAGTCACACACACACACACACACACAGACTCTAGAGCCAGCTTCATGTGATTACAGTCACACACACACACACACACACACACACACACACACACACACACACACACACACACAGACTCTCGAGCCAGCTTCATGTGATTACAGTCACACACACACACACAGACTCTCGAGCCAGCTTCATGTGATTACAGTCACACACACACACACAAACACACACACACACACCTTCATGTGATTAAAACACAGTTAACGTGCAACAGAATTTAAACTTAAACCATGATTTAATCTGGTTTTAAAGTTAAACCTTGTTGGTGTCACACACACACACACACATACACACACACACACACACACACACACACACACACACACACACACACACACACACACACACACACACACACACACACACACACACACAGGTAACCTAATGTGGTTACAGCTCCTCCATATCAGTGCTTATAGAAAGATGATCATGTGTCTGTCTGATCAGCTCTGTCTTGACCTTAAGATCGTGGGTTTGATTCCCATGTTGACAGAGATGGCACAACCCGCAGTAGCTCCCGTGGCCCATTCAAAATTTCCCGAGAGGAAATTTTCTAGTTATTAGTGTGAATGCTGGAAGCATTCACACTATTGTTATTCAGTTCGGCCATTTTCTTTATACTTATTATTATTATTATTATTCTTACTACTTTCACCCTTTTTCAGACATCTTCTACTCCTTCATACTTTGTGCTATTTCAACCATTCATATATCAAAACGTGTGGCTTTTTCAGGACAAGGGTGCTATGACTTTTCTCTTTTATACTATTTATACTTTTTAAAATATTTAACTTTTTCTGCAAATTTTTTCCCATAGGAATGCATTGAAAACGTCTTCAAACTTTTAAAATCTTCTTACTTCTTTGAACCTCTAAAACTTCAGCATACTTTCTCCCACAGACTCCATTTGTCTTTTAAATTGTAGACAAACTTTTAATCTATTCCCGTATGACTCATCTTATTGATATCTTCAACAGTTTTAGATTGTTGGCTGTTTTAAAATCATTAAAATTTTTCACAAAATCCAACTTTATAATGGTTGTGTATTGTGCTTAACGAGCAGGGCTTAGAGTGAGTGACATCATCGTTAGAGTGAGAGGGATCGAAAAAACATTCAGGATTTTCTCTGGATAAATTGCCAGCACGGCCACAAATTAAACTCTAGACACATGATTTCCTCACCGGTTTGTAGCCACACTTGTCGTGTCTCATTTAATGTGTTCAAAACAGCAGACAGACTTACAGAATTGTCTCAATGAGCCTAATTGTGCAGCTAGACCCGCTCCAGTGGCTCATCCACTTCAATATAAAAGTAGGAGCTGATTTTTTTAGAAAAACAGAAATGCCCCCCTTTTCTACCTTGCGACGGCAAGAAAAGTTTTTGCCCTACAAACATTTAATGCACATCAATGTGCTCAGGAAGGTCTCCTCTCCCAGTAGTCATGGCCACATTCTGATAAGAGTTACGGTTCTCTTTTTCTGGGCTGTTTTCAGAAGCTGCACAGAGCTCAAATCTCTCTGCTCTGCTCTGCTCTGTGTGCAGTTGGTCCAGCTGTTGGGGCCAGCTCGTTATCAAAGTCTATAAATAGAACAAGTGCAGGTGCAGCCTGGCCGCTCGTTAAGATGTTTTTAAACACAGCCCCACACAGACACATGATAAACCAGACTGACAGAGGATGTCCACGCACAAACACAGGCATCACACTCACACAGACAGACACACACAGACACTCACACACAGTCACACATGCACAAACAGACAAACACACAAACACAACGCTGTTCCACACAGTAAAATGTAAGCAGTTAAAAGTCGCCATGGTAACTTCTGAGGGCAGCCTGCCACACAGGTGTAATCAATCAGATCATTAGGGAGAGAGGAGTTTTGTGGCGCTTATCAACAGTTTTACTTTCTGCACATGTACACACAGACAGAGAGACCGCCAGACTCACACACCCAGACACACACACACACACAGGTTTTCAGCTCAAATTCATCAGCCTCTCAATTACTTTATACTTTTGATGTAAACATCTCCAACAATTTATATTTTTCTCATGAATTTAAGTTCAGACGTTTAGTCTTTCCAACTCTATTAATAGTAGTACAATTACAGGTGGAGCCTGGGATATAGGATGCAGCTTTTAACATGTGTCCTATCTATCTATCTATCTATCTATCTATCTATCTATCTATCTATCTATCTATCTATCTATCTATCTATCTATCTATCTATCTATCTATCTATCCCTCCCTTTTTTCTTTCTTCTACTCCTCAGGGCTGTACAGTGCGAGCATTTCACTCGCATATGCGCCTAAAAATAGTTTGTGCGAGTAGAAAAAATAAAAAGGGAGCACCGGTGCGACTACGGATTTCAACCCTTTCATTCGCATTTTGCTCCTAAACTAAATCCATACTATGTGTATCAAAGTAGAGTAGCCCACAATTCTCGCGCATCTCTGTATAAAAAATGGACAAGCACTGTCCTACAACTTCTTTTTCACACCTGCAAAACACAGAACTCATGTGATGAGATGCGGTGACGTCGCCCTGCGGCGAGTTTATGAATGAAAACATCCGCGCCGCCCGGCCAGCACGGGCGATTCACTGCCCGCGGAAGTTAAAATTAGGACAGATTGATCTGTGTGTGTGTGTGTGTGTGTGTGTGTGTGTGTGTGTGTGTGTGTGTGTGTGGGTGTGTACGTGTGTACGTGTGTACGAGAGGAGGACTAGTTTCTCCTCGCCACTGCGGAGTCCGACGATGCGGCGCGAGTTGAGCGGAGCGATATCGGTGTGAAAGTCGTAGCCGGGACACTCGAACGTTGAAGGAAAATTAACTGACCGTGTACAATGAAGAAAATTGACTCGTATTTCCTAAAAAAGCAAAGCGAAACCGCTGACAGAGCGGACATCGGTGAGAGAAATGTGGGAGAAGTGGAATCTGGGACTGACGATGTTGACTCCGTCGAGCCGGAGGAGATGCCAACAGTTAGCCTTGCTAGCACCGGTAGTGCTAGCAAGGTTTACAAATTTAAAGCCGACTGGATCAAGCTCTTCTCCTGGTTGGAATTTGAGGACAACCTCATGTTTTGTAAATACTGTAAAGGCCAAAAGCAGGCAGGAAATTCGGCATTTGTTTCTGGAAACCCCCATTTAAAAAAAGATAGTGTAACCAAACATAACTACTCCAAGCGGCACATCGCCTGCAGAGACAGTTACATGCTGAGACAAAACAAACCAGCCTTGACAGTGACCGCAGCTCTGGACAGGCAGGTGATGTTGTCCGAGGTGGAGATGAGGAGGCAGCTTAAAATCAAAATGAACATCGCCTACTTCATCGCCAAGGAGGAAGAGCCGTTTGTCAAGTTTGGGCCACTTATGACGCTGCACAAGAAGAACGGCGTTGATATCAACCCAACCTATGACAACCATGTCAGGTAATATTTTCCAATAATATTAATATAGTAGTAATAATAATAATATTTAAAATCATAGCTTTTTACTAAAACAAAGCAATGTTGTCATTCTGGCATGTGTATAGTACCATTATGATAAGTAATGTAGGCTAACTGCATGTGATGTCAGTCATGTTATGTAACAGTATGTAGCTTAGTATGTGTATACTACATACTACATATGCCAGGCTATGTATTTATTTCTTGGCCTCAGTTGCAGGGAGATAAGCAGTTGTTCTGCAACACTGTTTGTATCCAATAAAACTTAAAATTACAAACCATAAGTGTTTTACAACAGTGTTCTCATTCATACAGGTGTGCGGAAATGATAGGACAAGTTGCCGATCTCTTGAAAGAGAACCTAGCTGCTAAGCTGAGAACAGCAAAGCACCTTGCAGTTCTCATTGATGGTGACACTGACATATCAAACACCGAGTGTGAGATTGTCTATGTGCGTCTGGTAGAGGGTGGGAAGCCAGTCACTCTCCTTGTTGGACAACAGACCCTTGAACACTCCCATGCCAATGGTAGGTGGTCACGGTCTAGCAGCAAGAGTAACCTTTATTTTTGTATAGTTTCATAAATGCATAATTGAGTCACTATCTTGTTTGTTTTAAGGCCACAAAAGTTCTTATTGTTTTTATGCTATCCTTCAAGGTGTTCTGGATGCAACCAAGGCTGCATTCAATGCAGTTTGCCCAGACGACAATGGAGGGTCATGGATGAAGAAGATGATCAGCTTTGGGGCAGATGGTGCCTCAGTGAATATGGGCCACCGTGGAGGAGTGATTGCTCTCCTGCAAAGAGAGGCAGGGGAGTATATTATCCCTATCCACTGCATGCCACACAGGTTTGTAACTGGAAAAAATGGTTATGTGGTAGCAGACATACATGCACATTTGTCACATGCGTGTGTGCACACACAACCTAAATTATTTGTCAGTCACACACAAATAGGCACACAGACACACCACTGTAACAGAGTAGGGAAAAAAAGAAGAGGAAGGTGGATAGTTTTTTTTTTAAACTATATTTTGGCTTTCACAGACTAGAGCTGGCGATCCTAACCCTCCAGAAGAAAGAACCAATGGTGTCCCAGGTCTACGATCTTCTGCATCTTGTGTGGAAGACCTACCACTTCAGTGGAAAGTCCAAGAGAGAGCTCCATCAACTAGGGAAAGAGCTGGGTGTGGATGTCTGCACACCGTCTACTGTCAAAGGGACACGCTGGATCCCCCATGTCCACAGGGCCCTCAAAGTGTTCCTGCGACATGGAGCAGACAAGAACCTTGCCACAGACAATGGCCAGTACTCCACTGTCCTGCAGCACATGGAGCACCTGGCTGTTGCAGGTACAGTGGAGGTTCAAGGACGGGCAAAGAAGGTCAGTTTTACAACATTAAGTTAAACAAATTAGGTTTTAAGTTAAATGACATTTCAGACTTGAATGGTTGGCAGATGATGAGGTGGCTAGGAATACAACACTTATTTTGTATTGATCTACTGCTACACAGGTAAAGAGAGAAATGGAGAGTGCACCTTTTTGTGTATTCTGCCATTTTCTCTCTGACATGTTCGAGGAGCTGTCTTCACTTAGCCTCACCCTGCAGAGAAATGACCTGATCCTCCCCCAAGCTACGTCAGAGCTGAGGAAGACAGTGACAAGACTAGAAGGACTTAAGTCTAGGGCAAAGTCAGGAGGCATGCTGGAGAAGATCCAGACCATGCTTGCTCAGCGTGGAGATGATGAGTGCAGATTCCAGGTGTGTTAGGATGAGTTTGTTAGGATCTAATGTAAACAAATGTTTAGAGCAGAAGTGTGAGAATCTGTCACTATATGAGAATTAGTGTAGGTCTATTCAATGTAAAGATTTGGAGAAATGCAGTCTTTAAAACAATTTTGTGTGATTGTCTCTGTCTCTGTCTCTGTCTCTGTCTCTCTCTCTCTCTCTCTAAGGGAATACCACTGAAGGGGAATCTGACAGGTCTCACAGACCTCACCCATCCACAGCTGAAGAAACACATGGAGGCAGCTATCACTATTGGTGTGACTGAGCTAAAAGCCAGGTTTGGTGGGCTCCTGAATGATGACGCTGAAGTCAAGACCCCGGTGCAGGCCTTCAGAGTCTTCAATCATGACACATGGCCAGATGATCAGGGCAGCCTTCTGACCTTCGGTGATGGTGATGTGGCAGACCTGGTGAGGCATTTCAGAGAGCCTCTTGAGAGGTAAGAATGTATTTTGCACTGCTGTGATGTAGGCACTGCCTGATGTGATGTGAACAATGATGCCTGGGTATTTGCTAACTTCCTCTGTTAAATCTCTACAGATCAGGGTGTGACCTGGCAGCTGTTGAGGATGAGTGGCAGGGACTGAAGATCTTGGTCAGTCAAACTTTCAAGGACAAGTCCTACAGTGGCCTGTGGGAGACCATGCTGACCAAGGAGCCATACAGGGAGGATTACAAGGTAAGCAAACACTGCTGAGTGTTTGCATGCTGCAGTGCCCTTCTCCTATTATTGGTGGTTAAAGATGAGATAAGTAAGGCCTATCTTAATCCCCCTAGAACATACTGGAGTTGGTGCAGCTGATGCTAGTGTTGCCCATTTCGGCTGCCCAGTGCGAAAGGGGCTTCTCTGCACAGAACCGCATAAAGAGCTCCAAAAGAAGCAGCCTTGCAGTCTCCACCACCGAAGACCTCATGAGGATCACCCTGGAGGGGCCCAGTCTTGAGGACTATGATCCAAGTCCTGCAGTGGACCGCTGGATGAACTCAGCCAAGCGTGCCAGGCGACTTGACTACAAAAAGATGTGGGACAGGGGTGTTCTCTGTGTTTAATTGAGGGTTACAGTAGGCCTTATGATGGCCCTGTGTTTATATGTATTAGTGCACATGTGTTACTGTGTACGTGATTTGAGTGTAAAATAATAAAATTGTGTTATTTATGAAATTTAGTAGTGCTCCTAAATTTTTTTCTGTGCTCCTAAATTTTTTCATTTAGGAGCACTTGTGCTCCTAGTGAAAAAGCTAAGCGTACAGCCCTGCTCCTTCATTTGTATTTTACGTAACTTTTTCTATCCTTCCCTATCTATCTATCTATCTATCTATCTATCTATCTATCTATCTATCTATCTATCTATCTATCTATCTCTCCTTTTTTTCTTTCCTCTACTCCTTCATTTGTATTTTACGTAACTTTTTCTATCCTTCCCTCTCTATCCATCCATCTACCTCTTTCTATCTATCATCCCCCTCTCTCTTTTTCTTTTTTCTTTCACTCCATTTCTGTCTTTTTACTTCTTTGTTTGATTGTTCCTTTCTTTCTATTCCTTTTCTCTTCCTTTGTTTTTACTCCATTTCTTTCTTTCTTTCTTTATTTCACTCCATTTCTGTCTTTTTACTTCTTTGTTTGTTTGATTGTTTCTTTCTTTCTTTCTTTCTACTCCTTTTCTCTTCCTTTGTTTTTACTCCATTTCTTTCTTTCTTTCTTTCTTTCTGTCCTTTTCTTTTTTCTCTCTTGTTTCAATCTTTCTTTCTTTCTTTCTTTCAACAATTTCTTCAGCTCATTCAGCATTGCTTACAGCATTCACACCATTTCCATTCTTGGAAATGTTTTTTCTAGTTAGTGTGAATGCTGGAAGCATTCACACTATTGTTATTCAGTTCGGCCATTTTCTTTATACTTATTATTATTATTATTATTATTATTATTCTTACTACTTTCACCCTTTTTCAGACATCTTCTACTCCTTCATACTTTGTGCTATTTCAACCATTCATATATCAAAACGTGTGGCTTTTTCAGGACAAGGGTGCTATGACTTTTCTCTTTTATACTATTTATACTTTTTAAAATATTTAACTTTTTCTGCAAATTTTTTCCCATAGGAATGCATTGAAAACGTCTTCAAACTTTTAAAATCTTCTTACTTCTTTGAACCTCTAAAACGTCAGCATACTTTCTCCCACAGACTCCATTTGTCTTTTAAATTGTAGACAAACTTTTAATCTATTCCCGTATGACTCATCTTATTGATATCTTCAACAGTTTTAGATTGTTGGCTGTTTTAAAATCATTAAAATTTTTCACAAAATTCAACTTTATAATGGTTGTGTATTGCGCTTAACGAGCAGGGCTTAGAGTGAGTGACATCATCGTTAGAGTGAGAGGGATCGAAAAAACATTCAGGATTTTTTCTGGATAAATTGCCAGCACGGCCAGAAATTAAACTCTAGACACATGATTTCCTCACCGGTTTGTAGCCACACTTGTCGTGTCTCATTTAATGTGCTCAGAACAGCAGACAGACTTACAGAATTGTCTCAGTGAGCCTAATTGTCCAGCTAGACCCGCTCCAGTGGCTCATCCACTTCAATATAAAAGTAGGAGCTGATTTTTTTAGAAAAACAGAAATGCCCCCCTTTTCTACCTTGCGAGCCTGAGAAAAGTTTTTGCCCTACAAACATTTAATGCACATCAATGTGCTCAGGAAGGTCTCCTCTCCCAGTAGTCATGACCACATTCTAATAAGAGGTACGGTTCTCTTTTTCTGGGCTGTTTTCGGAAGCTGCACAGAGCTCAAATCTCTCTGCTCTGCTCTGCTCTGTGTGCAGTTGGTCCAGCTGTAGCGGCCAGCTCGTTATCATGTCTATACAGGTGCAGCCTGGCCGCTCGTTAAGATGTTTTTAAACACAGCCCCACACAGACACATGATAAACCAGACTGACAGAGGATGTCCACGCACAAACACAGGCATCACACTCACACAGACAGACACACACAGACACTCACACACAGTCACACATGCACACATACACAAACAGACAAACACACAAACACAACACTGTTCCACACAGTAAAATGTAAGCAGTTAGTTGAGTCACCATGGTAACTTCTGAGGGCAGGCTGCCACACAGGTGTAATCAATCAGATCATTAGGGAGAGAGGAGTTCTGTGGCGCTTAACAGTTTTACTTTCTGCACATGTACACACAGACAAAGAGACCGCCAGACTCACACACCCAGACACACACACAGGTTTTCAGCTCAAATTCATCAGGCTCTCAATTATTTTATACTTTTGATGTAAACATCTCCAACAATTTATATTTTTCTCATGAATTTAAGTTCAGACGTTTAGTCTTGCCAACTCTATTAATAGTAGTACAATTACAGGTGGAGCCTGGGATATAGGATGCAGCTTTTAACATGTGTCCTATCTATCTATCTATCTATCTATCTATCTATCTATCTATCTATCTATCTATCTATCTATCTATCTATCTATCTATCTATCTATCTATCTATCTATCTATCTATCTATCTATCTATCTATCTATCCTTTCTTCTACTCCTTCATTTGTATTTTACGTAACTTTTTCTATCCTTCCCTATCTATCTATCTATCTATCTATCTATCTATCTATCTATCTATCTATCTATCTATCTATCTATCTATCTATCTATCTATCTATCTATCTATCTATCTATCTATCTATCTATCTATCTATCTATCTATCTCTCCTTTTTTTCTTTCTTCTACTTCTTCATTTGTATTTTACGTAACTTTTTCTATCCTTCCCTCTCTATCCATCATCTACCTCTTTCTATCTATCATCCCCCTCTCTCTTTTTCTTCTTTCTTTCACTCCATTTCTGTCTTTTTACTTCTTTGTTTGATTGTTTCTTTCTTTCTATTCCTTTTCTCTTCCTTTGTTTTTACTCCCTTTCTTTCTTTCTTTCTTTCTTTCTTTCTTTCTTTCTTTCTTTCTTTCTTTCTTTCTTTCTTTCTTTCTTTCTTTCTTTCTTTCTTTCTTTCACTCCATTTCTGTCTTTTTACTTCTTTGTTTGTTTGATTGTTTCTTTCTTTCTTTCTTTCTACTCCTTTTCTCTTCCTTTGTTTTTACTCCATTTCTTCTAAAATGTAAGCATGGTCGTCGCCATGGTAACTTCTGAGGGCAGGCTGCGAATCAATCAGATCATTAGGGAGAGAGGAGTTTTGTGGCGCTTAACAGTTTTACTTTCTGCACATTTACACGCAGACAGAGAGACCGTCAGACTCACACACCCAGACACACACACACACACACACACACACACACACAGGTTTTCAGCTCAAATTCATCAGGCTCTCAATTATTTTATACTTTTGATGTAAACATCTCCAACAATTTATATTTTTCTCATGAATTTAAGTTCAGACGTTTAGTCTTTCCAACTCTATTAATAGTAGTACAATTACAGGTGGAGCCTGGGATATAGGATGCAGCTTTTAACATGTGTTCTATCTATCTATCTATCTATCTATCTATCTATCTATCTATCTATCTATCTATCTATCTATCTATCTATCTATCTATCTATCTATCTATCTATCTATCTATCTATCTATCCATCCCCCTCCCTATTTTTTAACCCCTCTGATCTATCTATCTATCTATCTATCTATCTATCTATCTATCTATCTATCTATCTATCTATCTATCTATCTATCTATCTATCTATCTATAAACCCTTTGTCTCTCTTTTTCTTTCTTTCTTTTACTCCTTCATTTGTATTTTACATAACTTCTTTCTATCTTTCCCTCCCTATCCATCCATCTACCTCTTTCTATCTATCATCCCCCTCTCTCTTTTTCTTCTTTCTTTCTTTCTTCTTTCTTTCTTTCTTTTTACTTCTTTGTTTCTTTCTGTTTTTCTTTCTACTCCTTTTCTCTTTCTATGTTTCTACCCCATTTCTTTCTTTCTTTCTACTGCTCTCTGTATATCTCTCTCTTTCATTTATCCACCCCAATATCTTTCCTTCTTTCTTACTACTCCTCTGTCTCTTTCATTCATTCTCTATTCTCTTTATGTTCTATTATTCTGCTTTTCTTACCTTTTTCTTTCTCTATCTACCCTTCTCTCTGTGTCTTCTTTCTTTCTGTCCTTTTCTTCTTTCTTTCTTTCTCCATCTACCCTTCCCATTTTCTTTCTTTCCTTCTGTCCTTTCCTTCTTTCTTTCTTTCTTCAGCTCATTCAGCTTTGTTTCAACAATTTCTTCAGCTCATTCAGCATTGCTTCCAGCATTCACACCATTTCCATTCTTGGAAATGTTTTTTCTAGTTATTATTATTTTTCCACTTCCGGCCGATTTTCGATGTGCTACTAGTCCTGCAACTCGAAGAGTTGCAGGACATATTATATATCAAAACGTGCGTCCTGATCGGGATCGCTGTGCTATTACTTTTCTCAACAGTTTACGAATTTTTCGCGACGTAGTCGCGAAAAACTGCGCAAAAATTTTGCATGTAAGTCAATGGGACGGGCGAAAAAAAAAGACCGAAAAGACCAATCATTGGAGTTTAACAAAAGTCTACTGCTCAGGCATACTTTCACCTAGAGACTCCATTTAAACTTTAAACAGTAGACACAAGTCTTGTGTATTGTCGTATTACTCCACGTTTTGATAGGTCATATAGTTTTTGATCAATCCCTGATCAATGACCATGATCATTTTTGGAGAAATTATGAGTTTATAATGGGTGTGTATTGCATAGAATGTTCGTGTCAGAGTGCGTGACATCATCGGTTAGAGTGGGAGAGAGTGAAGAAACATTCTGTATTTTTTCTGGATAAATTGCCACCACGGCCACAATTTACACTCTACAGACATAATTTTTTCAGAATTTGTAAGACAAACTTGTTATCTCTCATGTCATGTGCTCAAAATATCAGAGAGACTTACAGAACTTACAGAATCAGCCTCTGAGTGCGGCCACGTCTGTCCCTGCTCCTCATTGAGTCCAATACAAATATTTTCTGAGAGGAGCAGAACGGCCTGATGTTTTAAAACTGCCAGCGTCGCCAAAATATTTACTGTAGAAACACCAAATCGTACCGAAATTTTCAGTAAGTCCTTAGAGCAACGTTGATCTGTGTTTTGTTCTGATAGGAGTTACCGTTTTGTCATGCTAAGCCTAATTGTGAGGCCGGTTTAGAGGCAGAAAATGGCTGTTTTTCTCCACGTTTCTGTCTGTCTCAGCCTGCGGGGGCCCCTATCGCCGTGGTAACCTCTTTGATCCTCAGGCCAGGGCTCGTTAACTTCATAAACAATCCACCTGGCGCTCGTTTAAATGTTTATAAACACAGACACAGCTAAATCAGACTGACACAGGATGCAGCTACTAACTAACTATGTGTCAAGTCAGTCACACACACACACACAGACTCTAGAGCCAGCTTCATGTGATTACAGTCACACACACACACACACACACACACACACACACACACACACACACACAGGTAACCTAATGTGGTTACAGCTCCTCCATATCAGTGCTTATAGAAAGATGATCATGTGTCTGTCTGATCAGCTCTGTCTTGACCTTAAGATCGTGGGTTTGATTCCCATGTTGACAGAGATGGCACAACCCGCAGTAGCTCCCGTGGCCCATTCAAAATTTCCCGAGAGGAAATTTTCTAGTTATTAGGGCCGCGGGCAATCGCACCGGGCACTGGTCCCAACAGCTATGAAATAGCTGCAGGGACCAGTGCCCGGGCGAAGCCCGGGCACTACTGTTATTGTGTGGATTTTTTCTTATTATTTTTCATCTTCCGGACGCTTTTTCGATTCGCATCTAGTCCTGCAACTCGAAGAGTTGCAGGACATATTATATATCAAAACGTGCGGCTTGATCGGGATCGCTGTGCTATTACTTTTCTCAACAGTTTACGAATTTTTCGCGACGTAGTCGCGAAAAACTGCGCAAAAATTTTGCATGTAAGTCAATGGGACGGGCGGAAAAAAAAGACCGAAAAAGACCAATCATTGGAGTTTAACAAACGTCTACTGCTCAGGCATACTTTCACCTAGAGACTCCATTTAAACTTTAAACAGTAGACACAAGTCTTGTGTATTGTCGCATTACTCCACGTTTTGATAGGTCATATAGTTTTTGATCAATCCCTGATCAATGACCATGATCATTTTTGGAGAAATTATGAGTTTATAATGGGTGTGTATTGCATGGAATGTTCGTGTCAGAGTGCGTGACATCATCGGTTAGAGTGGGAGAGAGTGAAGAAACATTCTGTATTTTTTCTGGATAAATTGCCACCACGGCCACAATTTACACTCTACAGACATAATTTTTTCAGAATTTGTAAGACAAACTTGTTATCTCTCATGTCATGTGCTCAAAATATCAGAGAGACTTACAGAACTTACAGAATCAGCCTCTGAGTGCGGCCACGTCTGTCCCTGCTCCTCATTGAGTCCAATACAAATATTTTCTGAGAGGAGCAGAACGGCCTGATGTTTTAAAACTGCCAGCGTCGCCAAAATATTTACTGTAGAAACACCAAATCGTACCGAAATTTTCAGTAAGTCCTTAGAGCAACATTGATCTGTGTTTTGTTCTGATAGGAGTTACCGTTTTGTCATGCTAAGCCTAATTGTGAGGCCGGTTTAGAGGCAGAAAATGGCTGTTTTTCTCCACGTTTCTGTCTGTCTCAGCCTGCGGGGGCCCCTATCGCCGTGGTAACCTCTTTGATCCTCAGGCCAGGGCTCGTTAACTTCATAAACAATCCACCTGGCGCTCGTTTAAATGTTTATAAACACAGAGACAGCTAAATCAGACTGACACAGGATGCAGCTACTAACTAACTATGTGTCAAGTCAGTCACACACACACACACAGACTCTAGAGCCAGCTTCATGTGATTACAGTCACACACACACACACACACACACACACACACACACACACACACACACACACACACACACACACACACAGGTAACCTAATGTGGTTACAGCTCCTCCATATCAGTGCTTATAGAAAGATGATCATGTGTCTGTCTGATCAGCTCTGTCTTGACCTTAAGATCGTGGGTTTGATTCCCATGTTGACAGAGATGGCACAACCCGCAGTAGCTCCCGTGGCCCATTCAAAATTTCCCGAGAGGAAATTTTCTAGTTAGGGCCACGGGCAATCGCACCGGGCACTGGTCCCAACAGCTATGAAATAGCTGCAGGGACCAGTGCCCGGGCGAAGCCCGGGCACTACTGTTATTGTGTGGATTTTTTCTTCTTATTAGTGTGAATGCTGGAAGCATTCACAGTATTGTTATTCTGTTCGGCCATTTTGTTTCTTTAAACTTATTATTATTATTATTCTGAGTCTTCTTCCCTTTTTCTGCGTTTAACTCCTTCTTCATACTTTGTGCTATTTCAACAATTCATATATCAAAACGTGCAGCTTTTTCAGGACATTTATGCTATTATTTTTCTCTTTCATACTATTTATACTTTTTAAAATATTTAACTTTTTGTGCAATTTTTTTCCCATAGGAATACATTGAAACAGTCTTCAAACTCTTCAAATCTTCTGCTTCATTCAGCCTCTAATAGCTTCAGCATACTTTCAGCTACAGACTTCATTCAACTTTTAAACTGTTCACAAACCTTTCAACTATTCAGCTATATCTCAGCTTATTGATATCTTCAACAGTTTCAGATATATGTATAGTTTTAAAATCATTAAAATTTCTGACAAAATTCAGATTTAACATGAAAGTCAATGGGACGGAATGTTCGGACGTTGGCAGTTGGTAGAGTGACAGAGGGTCTAAAAATCCTCTCACATTTTTCTCTCTATCCTGCCAGCACGGCCACAGATTACACTCTACACACATAATTTCGGGCATGCTTGTAGACAAGCTCATCCTTGATCTCTTCATGTGCTCAGAAAACCAGAGAGACGAACACAATTTAAACTAAGAGCCTCCGAGTGCAGCCATTTCCCTCTCTCCTCCCATTGACTCCCATTCAAAAGTAGGCGCTGATTTTCTAAACGTCCCAAAGTTTCCAACCTGCGACACAATCAACAATTTTTACTCTAGAAACACCAAAGTGACATGGACGTGTTCAGCAAGGTCTTATGGTTCGGAAAATGTAAACCTTTTGCTCGTACTAAGTACAGATTTGTCGTACATTAGATCTGTTTGAGGGTGTCACAGAGCAGTTAAAGCCTATGGTTAAAGCTGCCACCATGCCTTAAAGCCACCAGCCAACAGTTACATGGTAACCTCAACATGGCAACCTCACCATGGTAACCTCACCATGGTAACCTCACCATGGCAACGCACACATTCTCTCTGTCTGACTGTCTGTCGGTCATACACACACACACACACAAATGGACACACACTAACTACCACACACACACACACACACACACACACACACACAAATGGACACACACACACACACAAATGGACACACACTCACCATACACACACATCCAACACACACACACACACACACACACACACACACACACACACACACACACACAAATGGACACACACTCACCATGCATACACATCCAACACACACACACAAATGGACACACACTAACTACTACACACACACACACACACACACACACCATACACACACATCCAACACACACGCACACAAATGGACACACACACACAAATGGACACACACACATCCAACACACACACACACACACACACAAATGGACACACACTAACTACCACACACACACACACACACACACAAACACACACACACACACACACTCACCATACACACACATCCAACACACACACACACACACACACACACACACACAAATGGACACACACTAACTACCACACACACACACACACACACACACACACACACACGCACACACCCAACAAACATACAACCACTTACCAAACACATACACAATTTACACAATTACACACAAACAGACACACATGCACACACAACAAACACACACACAAATGGACACACACTAACCATACACAAACAGACACACACGTCCAACACACACACATTTCATACAGTTGTCAGGCCAGAACTTTTTGTATATCTTCCTCACTCACACACACACACACACACACACACACACACACACACACACACACTTTTGTATATCTTCCTCACTCTCTCTCTCACACACACACACACACACACACACACACACAGACACACACACTTTTCCTACAGTTGTCTGACTGTTTTGTATGTACCTCTCTATCTTCCTGTTGTAGTTAATGGACTCGTTGCTGTTAATTTTGTTCTTTAGCTATTTAAACTGAAAATACACATTTCCCCATTTTGGTCATGTTGAACACATTGTTTTACACGTATCCTAAACTACTGAGGCTCTTCTCAACCATTTCACACCATTAAACCCGCTGTTTACATGTTCTACTCCTCAGCTAATGCTCCATCTATATTCTTCAACAATGTTCTTCTGCTGTCAGTTTACAATGTATTTCAGTAGGCATTAACTTTTTTCCTAATTCAGGAATTTTTCAAACTCTTCTTTGACAATTCAAGTAATTTCCAGCCATTTCATACAAAGTCTCACATCTTCTACTTTTAAATATATTCTCAGCCATTGCTTCGGCTATGTTAGTGCTGGTTCATCAGTTGTCCTTCCTGTCAGGTTAGCTACAGATTTCAACTATTTAACCATTACATTTAAACATGCAGAATTTCAATGTTTTCTTCTCCCTTTAGCATTTCTACTGCTTTTTACCTTTAAAAAGGCATTCATCTCACACTACAAGTTATATGTTTCAGCTTTTTCCCTCCTAGGGATGAATAAAGTATTCCTCTACTCTCTACTCTACTCTACTCTACTCTACTCTAGCATTAGTCTTTTCAACATTGCTTTAGCAGTTTCGTCAACTAATTTAGCATTGATTCAACAATTTCTTCAGCTCATTCAGCATTGCTTCAGCAACAGCGTTCAGCTGCTTTCAGCATTCACACGCATTTTCTGCAGGAAATGCTATCTTTTTCTAGTTATTATTATTCTGAGTCTTCTTCCCTTTTTCTGCGTTTAACTCCTTCTTCATACTTTGTGCTATTTCAACAATTCATATATCAAAACGTGCAGCTTTTTCAGGACATTTATGCTATTATTTTTCTCTTTCATACTATTTATACTTTTTAAAATATTTAACTTTTTGTGCAATTTTTTTCCCATAGGAATACATTGAAACAGTCTTCAAACTCTTCAAATCTTCTGCTTCATTCAGCCTCTAATAGCTTCAGCATACTTTCAGCTACAGACTTCATTCAACTTTTAAACTGTTCACAAACCTTTCAACTATTCAGCTATATCTCAGCTTATTGATATCTTCAACAGTTTCAGATATATGTATAGTTTTAAAATCATTAAAATTTCTGACAAAATTCAGATTTAACATGAAAGTCAATGGGACGGAATGTTCGGACGTTGGCAGTTGGTAGAGTGACAGAGGGTCTAAAAATCCTCTCACATTTTTCTCTCTATCCTGCCAGCACGGCCACAGATTACACTCTACACACATAATTTCGGGCATGCTTGTAGACAAGCTCATCCTTGATCTCTTCATGTGCTCAGAAAACCAGAGAGACGAACACAATTTAAACTAAGAGCCTCCGAGTGCAGCCAGTTCCCTCTCTCCTCCCATTGACTCCCATTCAAAAGTAGGCGCTGATTTTCTAAACGTCCCAAAGTTTCCAACCTGCGACCCAATCAACAATTTTTACTCTAGAAACACCAAAGTGACATGGACGTGTTCAGCAAGGTCTTATGGTTCGGAAAATGTAAACCTTTTGCTCGTACTAAGTACAGATTTGTCGTACATTAGATCTGTTTGAGGGTGTCACAGAGCAGTTAAAGCCTATGGTTAAAGCTGCCACCATACCTTAAAGCCACCAGCCAACAGTTACATGGTAACCTCAACATGGTAACCTCACCATGGCAACCTCACCATGGTAACCTCACCATGGCAACGTCACCATGGCAACGCACACATTCTCTCTGTCTGACTGTCTGTCGGTCATACACACACACACACACAAATGGACACACACTAACTACCACACACACACACACACACACACACACAAATGGACACACACACACACACAAATGGACACACACTCACCATACACACACATCCAACACACACACACACACACACACACAAATGGACACACACTCACCATGCATACACATCCAACACACACACACAAATGGACACACACTAACTACTACACACACACACACACACCATACACACACATCCAACACACACGCACACAAATGGACACACACTCACCATACACACATCCAACACACACACACACACAAATGGACACACACTAACTACCACACACACACACACACACACAAACACACACACACACACACACACACACTCACCATACACACACATCCAACACACACACACACACACACACACACACAAATGGACACACACTAACTACCACACACACACACACACACACACACACGCACACACCCAACAAACATACAACCACTTACCAAACACATACACAATTTACACAATTACACACAAACAGACACACATGCACACACAACAAACACACACACAAATGGACACACACTAACCATACACAAACAGACACACACGTCCAACACACACACATTTCATACAGTTGTCAGGCCAGAACTTTTTGTATATCTTCCTCACTCACACACACACACACACACACACACACACACACACACACACACACACACACACACACACACTTTTGTATATCTTCCTCACTCTCTCTCACACACACACACACACACACACACACACACACACACACACACACACACACACACACACACACACACTTTTCCTACAGTTGTCTGACTGTTTTGTATGTACCTCTCTATCTTCCTGTTGTAGTTAATGGACTCGTTGCTGTTAATTTTGTTCTTTAGCTATTTAAACTGAAAATACACATTTCCCCATTTTGGTCATGTTGAACACATTGTTTTACACGTATCCTAAACTACTGAGGCTCTTCTCAACCATTTCACACCATTAAGGGGCCGTGTCCACCGGACGCGCTTTCAGCTCTGACAGCGCTCTCAGCGCTGCTTTCCCAGCGCTTAGCGCTCTCTCTCCCTCGTCAGAATGCCGCTGTTGCTAGGTTACAAAACGAGTCCTCTGACACTTCCGTGTTCCGGCCTTGTTTAATGTACAACGAGTGTCAGAAATACACAATAGCATTAGCAGCAGCTTTTGACATGGACCCTGAGGTCGTCCTACCTTCAATACAAGTGATGGTCATGATATAAACCGAGCCACGTCTCCGGTTGTGTTGCTGTCGGTAACGTATGTCCCGCCCCTTCTTGATTCTGATTGGTCAGTGTGGTGAAAAGTGACATTGACGAGCGTAGCGCTGTTCTAAAAGTTGAACAGATTTCAACTCGAAGCGCTCTGAGCGCCGCGACAAAAAGAAGCAAGCGCCGAGGGCGTTTTACCGCCGAGGGCGCTGAGCGCTGTGAGCGCCCAACTCAATAGGGTTTGAATGTAAAGTAGACGCCCAGAGCGCTGAAAACGCGTCTGGTGGACACAGCCCCTAAACCCGCTGTTTACATGTTCTACTCCTCAGCTAATGCTCCATCTATATTCTTCAACAATGTTCTTCTGCTGTCAGTTTACAATGTATTTCAGTAGGCATTAACTTTTTTCCTAATTCAGGAATTTTTCAAACTCTTCTTTGACAATTCAAGTAATTTCCAGCCATTTCATACAAAGTCTCACATCTTCTACTTTTAAATATATTCTCAGCCATTGCTTCAGCTATGTTAGTGCTGGTTCATCAGTTGTCCTTCCTGTCAGGTTAGCTACAGATTTCAACTATTTAACCATTACATTTAAACATGCAGAATTTCAATGTTTTCTTCTCCCTTTAGCATTTCTACTGCTTTTTACCTTTAAAAAGGCATTCATCTCACACTACAAGTTATATGTTTCAGCTTTTTCCCTCCTAGGGATGAATAAAGTATTCCTCTACTCTCTACTCTACTCTACTCTACTCTACTCTACTCTAGCATTAGTCTTTTCAACATTGCTTTAGCAGTTTCGTCAACTAATTTAGCATTGATTCAACAATTTCTTCAGCTCATTCAGCATTGCTTCAGCAACAGCGTTCAGCTGCTTTCAGCATTCACACGCATTTTCTGCAGGAAATGCTATCTTTTTCTAGTTAGGGCCGCGGGCAATCGCACCGGGCACTGGTCCCAACAGCTATGAAATAGCTGCAGGGACCAGTGCCCGGGCGAAGCCCGGGCACTACTGTTATTGTGTGGATTTTTTCCTAGTTATTTTTCCACTTCCGGCCAACTTTCGGTTCGCTACTAGTCCTGCAACTCGAAGAGTTGCAGGACAAATTATATATCAAAATGTGCGTCCTGATCGGGATCGGTGTGCTATTACTTTTCTCAACAGTGTACGAATTATTCGCGACGTAAGTCGCGATTTACTGCGCAAAATTTTTGCATGTAAGTCAATGGGACGGGCGGAAAAAAAAGAGCGAAAAAGACCAATCATTGGAGTTTAACAAAAGTCTACTGCTCAGGCATACTTTCACCTAGAGACTCCATTTAAACTTTAAACAGTAGACACAAGTCTTGTGTATTGTTGTATTACTCCACGTTTTGATAGGTCATATAGTTTTTGATCAATCCCTGATCAATGACCATGATCATTTTTGGAGAAATTATGAGTTTATAATGGGTGTGTATTGCATAGAATGTTCGTGTCAGAGTGCGTGACATCATCAGTTAGAGTGGGAGAGAGTGAAGAAACATTCTGTATTTTTTCTGGATAAACTGTGAGCACGGCCACAATTTACACTCTACAGACATAATTTTTTCAGAATTTGTAAGACAAACTTGTTATCTCTCATGTCATGTGCTCAAAATATCAGAGAGACTTACAGAACTTACAGAATCAGCCTCTGAGTGCGGCCACGTCTGTCCCTGCTCCTCATTGAGTCCAATACAAATATTTTCTGAGAGGAGCAGAACGGCCTGATGTTTTAAAACTGCCAGCGTCGCCAAAATATTTACTGTAGAAACACCAAATCGTACCGAAATTTTCAGTAAGTCCTTAGAGCAACGTTGATCTGTGTTTTGTTCTGATAGGAGTTACCGTTTTGTCATGCTGAGCCTAATTGTGAGACCGGTTTAGAGGCAGAAAATGGCTCTTTTTCTCCACGTTTCTGTCTGCCTCAGCCTGCGGGGGCCCCTATCGCCGTGGTAACCTCTTTGATCCTCAGGCCAGAGCTCGTTAACTTCATAAACAATCCACCTGGTGCTCGTTTAAATGTTTATAAACACAGACACAGCTAAATCAGACTGACATAGGATGCAGCTACTAACTAACTACAACACACACACAGACTCTAGAGCCAGCTTCATGTGATTACAGTTACACACACACACACACACACACACACACACACACACACACACACACACACACACACACACACACACACAGTTAACCTAATGTGGTTACAGCTCCTCCATATCAGTGCTTATAGAAAGATGATCATGTCTGTCTGATCAGCTCTGTCTTGACCTTAAGATCGTGGGTTTGATTCCCATGTTGACAGAGATGGCACAACCCGCAGTAGCTCCCGTGGCCCATTCAAAATTTCCCGAGAGGAAATTTTCTAGTTGTTATTCTTACTTCTTTCACCCTTTTTCTGCGTTTAACTCCTTCTTCATACTTTGTGCTATTTCAACAATTCATATATCAAAACGTGCAGCTTTTTCAGGACAATATTGCTATTATTTTTCTCTTTCATACTATTTATACTTTTTAAAATATTTAACTTTTTCTGCAATTTTTCTCTCATAGGAAATGAATTGAAACAGTCTTCAAACTCTTCAAATCTTCTGCTTCATTCAGCCTCTAATAGCTTCAGCATACTTTCAGCTACAGACTTCATTCAACTTTTAAACTGTTCACAAACCTTTCAACTATTCAGCTATATCTCAGCTTATTGATATCTTCAACAGTTTCAGATATATGTATAGTTTTAAAATCATTAAAATTTCTGACAAAATTCAGATTTAACATGAAAGTCAATGGGACGGAATGTTCGGACGTTGGCAGTTGGCAGAGTGACAGAGGGTCTAAAAATCCTCTCACATTTTTCTCTCTATCCTGTCAGTACGGCCACAGATTACACTCTACACACATAATTTCGGCCACGTTTGTAGACAAGCTCATCCTTGATCTCTTCATGTGCTCAAAAAACCAGAGAGACGAACACAATTTAAACTCGGGGCCTCTGAGTGCGGCCAGTTTCCTCTCTCCTCTCATTGACTCCCATTCAAAAGTAGGCGCTGATTTTCTAAACGTCCCAAAGTTTCCAACCTGCGACACAATCAACAATTTTTACTCTAGAAACACCAAAGTGACATGGACGCGTTCAGCAAGGTCTTATGGTTCGGAAAATGTAAACCTTTTGCTCGTACTAAGTACAGATTTGTCGTACATTAGATCTGTTTGAGGGTGTCACAGAGCAGTTAAAGCCTATGGTTAAAGCTGCCACCATACCTTAAAGCCACCAGCCAACAGTTACATGGTAACCTCAACATGGCAACCTCACCATAGTAACCTCACCATGGCAACGTCACCATGGCAACGCACACACATTCTCTCTGTTTGACTGTCTGTCGGTCATACACACACACACACACACACACAAATGGACACACACTAACTACCACACACACACACAAACACACATCCAACACACACACAAATGGACACACACACACAAATGGACACACACTCACCATACACACACATCCAACACACACACACAAACACACACACAAATGGACACACACTCACCATGCATACACATCCAACACACACACACACAAATGGACACACACTAACTACTACACACACACACACACACACACACCATACACACACATCCAACACACACACACACACACACACAAATGGACACACACTCACCATACACACACGTCCAACACACACACACACACACACACACTAACTACCACACACACACACACACACACACACACACACACACACCCAACAAACATACAACCACTTACCAAACACATAGCCTACACAATTTACACAATTACACACAAACAGACACACATGCACACACAACAAACACACACACAAATGGACACACACTAACCATACACAAACAGACACACACGTCCAACACACACACATTTCATACAGTTGTCAGGTCAGAACTTTTTGTATATCTTCCTCACTCACACACACACACACACACACACACACACACACACACACACTTTTGTATATCTTCCTCACTCTCTCTCTCACACACACACACACACACACACACACACTTTTCCTACAGTTGTCTGACTGTTTTGTATGTACCTCTCTATCTTCCTGTTGTAGTTAATGGACTCGTTGCTGCTCATTTTGTTCTTTAGCTATTTAAACTGAAAATACACATTTCCCCATTTTGGTCATGTTGAACACATTGTTTTACACGTATCCTAAACTACTGAGGCTCTTCTCAACCATTTCACACCATTAAACCCGCTGTTTACATGTTCTACTCCTCAGCTAATGCTCCATCTATATTCTTCAACAATGTTCTTCTGCTGTCAGTTTACAATGTATTTCAGTAGGCATTAACTTTTTTCCTAATTCAGGAATTTTTCAAACTCTTCTTTGACAATTCAAGTAATTTCCAGCCATTTCATACAAAGTCTCACATCTTCTACTTTTAAATATATTCTCAGCCATTGCTTCAGCTATGTTAGTGCTGGTTCATCAGTTGTCCTTCCTGTCAGGTTAGCTACAGATTTCAACTATTTAACCATTACATTTAAACATGCAGAATTTCAATGTTTTCTTCTCCCTTTAGCATTTCTACTGCTTTTTACCTTTAAAAAGGCATTCATCTCACACTACAAGTTATATGTTTCAGCTTTTTCCCTCCTAGGGATGAATAAAGTATTCATCTACTCTCTACTCTACTCTAGCATTAGTCTTTTCAACATTGCTTTAGCAGTTTCGTCAACTAATTTAGCATTGATTCAACAATTTCTTCAGCTCATTCAGCATTGCTTCAGCAACAGCGTTCAGCTGCTTTCAGCATTCACACGCATTTTCTGCAGGAAATGCTATCTTTTTCTAGTTATTTTTCCACTTCCGGCCAACTTTCGATTCGCTACTAGTCCTGCAACTCGAAGAGTTGCAGGACATATTATATATCAAAACGTGCGTCCTGATCGGGATCGGTGTGCTATTACTTTTCTCAACAGTGTACGAAGTATTCGCGACGTAAGTCGCGAAATACTGCGCAAAATTTTTGCATGTAAGTCAATGGGACGGGCGGGAAAAAAAGAGCGAAAAAGACCAATCATCGGAGTTTAACAAAAGTCTACTGCTCAGGCATACTTTCACCTAGAGACTCCATTTAAACTTTAAACAGTAGACACAAGTCTTGTGTATTGTCGTATTACTCCACGTTTTGATAGGTCATATAGTTTTTGATCAATCCCTGATCAATGACCATGATCATTTTTGGAGAAATTATGAGTTTATAATGGGTGTGTATTGCATGGAATGTTCGTGTCAGAGTGCGTGACATCATCGGTTAGAGTGGGAGAGAGTGAAGAAACATTCTGTATTTTTTCTGGATAAACTGTCAGCACGGCCACAATTTTCACTCTACACACATAATTTTTTCAGAATTTGTAAGACAAACTTGTTATCTCTCATGTCATGTGCTCAAAATATCAGAGAGACTTACAGAATTGACAGAATCAGCCTCTGAGTGCGGCCACGTCTGTCTCTGCTCCTCATTGAGTCCAATACAAATATTTTCTGAGAGGAGCAGAACGGCCTGATGTTTTAAAACTGCCAGCGTCGCCAAAATATTTACTGTAGAAACACCAAATCGTACCGAAATTTTCAGTAAGTCCTTAGAGCAACGTTGATCTGTGTTTTGTTCTGATAGGAGTTACCGTTTTGTCATGCTAAGCCTAATTGTGAGGCCGGTTTAGAGGCAGAAAATGGCTCTTTTTCTCCACGTTTCTGTCTGTCTCAGCCTGCGGGGGCCCCTATCGCCGTGGTAACCTCTTTGATCCTCAGGCCAGAGCTCGTTAACTTCATAAACAATCCACCTGGCGCTCGTTTAAATGTTTATAAACACAGACACAGCTAAATCAGACTGACACAGGATGCAGCTACTAACTAACTATGTGACAAGTCAGTCACACACACACACACAGACTCTAGAGCCAGCTTCATGTGATTACAGTCACACACACACACGCACACACACACACACACACACACACACACACACACACCTTCATGTGATTAAAACACAGTTAACGTGCAACAGAATTTAAACTTAAACCATGATTTAATCTGGTTTTAAAGTTAAACCTTGTTGGTGTCACACACACACACACACACACACACACACACACACACACACACACACACACACACACACACACACACAGTTAACCTAATGTGGTTACAGCTCCTCCATATCAGTGCTTATAGAAAGATGATCATGTGTCTGTCTGATCAGCTCTGTCTTGCGCTTAAGATCGTGGGTTTGATTCCCATGTTGACAGAGATGGCAAAATCGGCAGTAGACCCGCGGCCCATTCAAAATTTCCCGAGAGGAAATTTTCTAGTTATTATTATTTTTCCACTTCCGGCCAGATTTCGATGTGCTACTAGTCCTGCAACTCGAAGAGTTGCAGGACATATTATATATCAAAACGTGCGTCTTGATCGGGATCGCTGTGCTATTACTTTTCTCAACAGTTTACGAATTTTTCGCGACGTAGTCGCGAAAAACTGCGCAAAAATTTTGCATGTAAGTCAATGGGACGGGCGAAAAAAAAAGACCGAAAAAGACCAATCATTGGAGTTTAACAAAAGTCTACTGCTCAGGCATACTTTCACCTAGAGACTCCATTTAAACTTTAAACAGTAGACACAAGTCTTGTGTATTGTCGTATTACTCCACGTTTTGATAGGTCATATAGTTTTTGATCAATCCCTGATCAATGACCATGATCATTTTTGGAGAAATTATGAGTTTATAATGGGTGTGTATTGCATGGAATGTTCGTGTCAGAGTGCGTGACATCATCGGTTAGAGTGGGAGAGAGTGAAGAAACATTCTGTATTTTTTCTGGATAAATTGCCACCACGGCCACAATTTACACTCTACAGACATAATTTTTTCAGAATTTGTAAGACAAACTTGTTATCTCTCATGTCATGTGCTCAAAATATCAGAGAGACTTACAGAACTTACAGAATCAGCCTCTGAGTGCGGCCACGTCTGTCCCTGCTCCTCATTGAGTCCAATACAAATATTTTCTGAGAGGAGCAGAACGGCCTGATGTTTTAAAACTGCCAGCGTCGCCAAAATATTTACTGTAGAAACACCAAATCGTACCGAAATTTTCAGTAAGTCCTTAGAGCAACGTTGATCTGTGTTTTGTTCTGATAGGAGTTACCGTTTTGTCATGCTAAGCCTAATTGTGAGGCCGGTTTAGAGGCAGAAAATGGCTGTTTTTCTCCACGTTTCTGTCTGTCTCAGCCTGCGGGGGCCCCTATCGCCGTGGTAACCTCTTTGATCCTCAGGCCAGAGCTCGTTAACTTCATAAACAATCCACCTGGCGCTCGTTTAAATGTTTATAAACACAGACACAGCTAAATCAGACTGACACAGGATGCAGCTACTAACTAACTATGTGTCAAGTCAGTCACACACACACACACACAGACTCTAGAGCCAGCTTCATGTGATTACAGTCACACACACACACACACACACACACACACACACACACACACACACACACACACACACACACACACACACACACACACACACACACACAGTTAACCTAATGTGGTTACAGCTCCTCCATATCAGTGCTTATAGAAAGATGATCATGTGTCTGTCTGATCAGCTCTGTCTTGACCTTAAGATCGTGGGTTTGATTCCCATGTTGACAGAGATGGCACAACCCGCAGTAGCCCCGTGGCCCATTCAAAATTTCCCGAGAGGAAATTTTCTAGTTATTATTTTTCCACTTCCGGCCAGATTTCGATGTGCTACTAGTCCTGCAACTCGAAGAGTTGCAGGACATATTATATATCAAAACGTGCGTCTTAATCGGGATCGCTGTGCTATTACTTTTCTCAACAGTTTACGAATTTTTCGCGACGTAGTCGCGAAAAACTGCGCAAAAATTTTGCATGTAAGTCAATGGGACGGGCGAAAAAAAAAGACCGAAAAAGACCAATCATTGGAGTTTAACAAAAGTCTACTGCTCAGGCATACTTTCACCTAGAGACTCCATTTAAACTTTAAACAGTAGACACAAGTCTTGTGTATTGTCGTATTACTCCACGTTTTGATAGGTCATATAGTTTTTGATCAATCCCTGATCAATGACCATGATCATTTTTGGAGAAATTATGAGTTTATAATGGGTGTGTATTGCATGGAATGTTCGTGTCAGAGTGCGTGACATCATCGGTTAGAGTGGGAGAGAGTGAAGAAACATTCTGTATTTTTTCTGGATAAATTGCCACCACGGCCACAATTTACACTCTACAGACATAATTTTTTCAGAATTTGTAAGACAAACTTGTTATCTCTCATGTCATGTGCTCAAAATATCAGAGAGACTTACAGAACTTACAGAATCAGCCTCTGAGTGCGGCCACGTCTGTCCCTGCTCCTCATTGAGTCCAATACAAATATTTTCTGAGAGGAGCAGAACGGCCTGATGTTTTAAAACTGCCAGCGTCGCCAAAATATTTACTGTAGAAACACCAAATCGTACCGAAATTTTCAGTAAGTCCTTAGAGCAACGTTGATCTGTGTTTTGTTCTGATAGGAGTTACCGTTTTGTCATGCTAAGCCTAAATGTGAGACCGGTTTAGAGGCAGAAAATGGCTGTTTTTCTCCACGTTTCTGTCTGTCTCAGCCTGCGGGGGCCCCTATCGCCGTGGTAACCTCTTTGATCCTCAGGCCAGAGCTCGTTAACTTCATAAACAATCCACCTGGCGCTCGTTTAAATGTTTATAAACACAGACACAGCTAAATCAGACTGACACAGGATGCAGCTACTAACTAACTATGTGACAAGTCAGTCACACACACACACAGAGACTCTAGAGCCAGCTTCATGTGATTACAGTCACACACACACACACACACACACACACACACACACAGGTAACCTAATGTGGTTACAGCTCCTCCATATCAGTGCTTATAGAAAGATGATCATGTGTCTGTCTGATCAGCTCTGTCTTGACCTTAAGATCGTGGGTTTGATTCCCATGTTGACAGAGATGGCACAACCCGCAGTAGCTCCCGTGGCCCATTCAAAATTTCCCGAGAGGAAATTTTCTAGTTAGGGCCGCGGGCAATCGCCCCGGGCACTGGTCCCAACAGCTATGAAATAGCTGCAGGGACCAGTGCCCGGGCGAAGCCCGGGCACTACTGTTATTGTGTGGATTTTTTCCTAGTTATTATTATTATTTTTCCACTTCCGGCCAGATTTCGATGCGCTACTAGTCCTGCAACTCGAAGAGTTGCAGGACATATTATATATCAAAACGTGCGTCCTGATCGGGATCGCTGTGCTATTACTTTTCTCAACAGTTTACGAATTTTTCGCGACGTAGTCGCGAAAAACTACGCAAAAATTTTGCATGTAAGTCAATGGGACGGGCGAAAAAAAAAGACCGAAAAAGACCAATCATTGGAGTTTAACAAACGTCTACTGCTCAGGCATACTTTCACCTAGAGACTCCATTTAAACTTTAAACAGTAGACACAAGTCTTGTGTATTGTCGCATTACTCCACGTTTTGATAGGTCATATAGTTTTTGATCAATCCCTGATCAATGACCATGATCATTTTTGGAGAAATTATGAGTTTATAATGGGTGTGTATTGCATGGAATGTTCGTGTCAGAGTGCGTGACATCATCGGTTAGAGTGGGAGAGAGTGAAAAAACATTCTGTATTTTTTCTGGATAAACTGTGACCACGGCCACAATTTTCACTCTACAGACATAATTTTTTCAGAATTTGTAAGACAAACTTGTTATCTCTCATGTCATGTGCTCAAAATATCAGAGAGACTTACAGAATTGACAGAATCAGCCTCTGAGTGCAGCCACGTCTGTCCCTGCTCCTCATTGAGTCCAATACAAATATTTTCTGAGAGGAGCAGAACGGCCTGATGTTTTAAAACTGCCAGCGTCGCCAAAATATTTACTGTAGAAACACCAAATCGTACCGAAATTTTCAGTAAGTCCTTAGAGCAACGTTGATCTGTGTTTTGTTCTGATAGGAGTTACCGTTTTGTCATGCTAAGCCTAATTGTGAGACCGGTTTAGAGGCAGAAAATGGCTCTTTTTCTCCACGTTTCTGTCTGTCTCAGCCTGCGGGGGCCCCTATCGCCGTGGTAACCTCTTTGATCCTCAGGCCAGAGCTCGTTAACTTCATAAACAATCCACCTGGCGCTCGTTTAAATGTTTATAAACACAGACACAGCTAAATCAGACTGACACAGGATGCAGCTACTAACTAACTATGTGTCAAGTCAGTCACACACACACACAGACTCTAGAGCCAGCTTCATGTGATTACAGTCACACACACACACACACACACACACACCTTCATGTGATTAAAACACAGTTAACGTGCAACAGAATTTAAACTTAAACCATGATTTAATCTGGTTTTAAAGTTAAACCTTGTTGGTGACACACACACACACACACACACACCACACACACACACACACACACACACACACACACACACACACACACACACACACACACACACACACACACACACACACACACACACACACACACACACACACACACACACACACAGGTAACCTAATGTGGTTACAGCTCCTCCATATCAGTGCTTATAGAAAGATGATCATGTGTCTGTCTGATCAGCTCTGTCTTGACCTTAAGATCGTGGGTTTGATTCCCATGTTGACAGAGATGGTAAAATCGGCAGTAGCCCCGCGGCCCATTCAAAATTTCCCGAGAGGAAATTTTCTAGTTAGGGTGAATGCTGAAAGCATTCACACTATTGTTATTCAAATCTTTATTATTATTATTATTATTATTATTATTATTCTGTACACTTCTTCCGTTTTTCGGTCTTTAACTACTTCTTCATACTTTCTACTATTCAAACAATTCATATATCAAAACGTGCAGCTTCTTCAGGAGATCATTGGATCCATTCAACTTTTTCATTATCATTCATACTTTTCAAAATATTCAAACTTTATTGAAATTTTTTTCCCATAGGAATACATTGAAACTGTCTTCAAACTCTTAAAATCTTCTCCTTCTTTGAACTTCAACTGCTTCAACATACTTTCACCTACAGACTTAATTCAACTTTTAAAACGTTCACAAAACTTTCAAGTATTCACGGTACATTCAACTTTTTCATATCTTCTACCATTATTGATCAGTACCCTTCAACTGTTCATGATAATTTTTTGACAAAATTCAAATTTAACATGCAAGTCAATGGCACGGAATTTTCAGACCTAGAGTGGTGATGACATCAGCTAGAGTGACAGAGAGTCTAAAAATCCTCTGACACTTTGCTCTCTAACCTGTCACCACGGCCACAAATTTCACTCTGGACACATAATTTTCCCCCACTTTGGTAGACAAACTTGTCCTGTGTCTCACAGTGTGCTCGAAAACGCAGAGAGGCTAACAGAATTTAAACTCGGAGCCTCTAAGTGCAGCCAGTTCCCTCTCTTCCTCTCATTGACTCCCATTGAAAAGTAGGAGCAGATTTTCTGAGAAAAGCAGAAATGACCTCCTTATCTTTCCTGCGACTGTGAGAAAAGTTTTTGCCCTACAAACATTTAATGCACATTGGCTCGCTCAGGAAGGTCTTATTGCCCCGATAGTCATGACCACATTCTGGTAAGAGGTACGGTTCTCTTTTCAGAGGCTGTTGTTCGGAGCTGCACAGAGCTCAAATCTCACTGCTCTGCTCTGTGTGGTGCAGACAGAGAGAGACACACACACACACACACACACACACACACACACACACACACACACACACACACACACACAGACAGAGAGACACACAACCACAGAGACACACTGGCTTACAGCTCATAATCAGCCTCTAAATGAGTTCATATCTTTGAGGGGAATTTTTAAACATCTCTAATAATTTATTTCTCTTACATACATTTCAGTTTATTCTTGTAATGGAGATTTCAGGATTTGGAGCTTCTTCATGTCCTGACTTTCCTCTTTAACCCTTTACTTTGAAGGACTTGAACTTTTTCTCATTAATTCCAACAATTCAGACCATTTAAGGACTTTCACATTTTTCATTTATGAATGTATATCTTCACACTCTTTTTTTAAACGTATCTTAAACAATTCTGGCATCATTCAATCTCTTTCTTTCTTTCTTTCTTTCTTTCTTTCTACTCCCTTTCTCTTTCTTTTTACTTCATTCCTTGTTTCCTTGTTTCTACCCCATTTCTATATATACCCCAGTTCTCATAATGGATATTTCAGGATTTGGAGCTTCTTCATGTCCTGACTTTAGACTTTTCCACCTTCAATCCTTACATTTTACTTTGAAGGACTTGGACTTTTTCCTCATTAATTCCAACAATTCAGGCCATTTCTCAACCATGTAAGGAGTTTCATATTTTTCATTTATAAATTTATATTTTCACACTATTTTTTACACTTAAACAATTCTGGGATTTGCATCCATTCCCTATCATTCAGTCTCTTGCTTACAAGTTATACACTTCAGGTATTGCTTCATTTTTATACATATTTGTTCAACAAATACTTTCAAGCTCTTAATATATTTATTCATTTGAGTAGACCTATTTTTTCCACACCAATCTTCAAAAATTCAAGCAATTTTCCAACATCCTTCTTATAAGTTCTTCTTTTTAATTTTTTTCTCACCTATTTCAGATTTCAACCATTCAACTGTTAAACTATAAAGATGCAGGATTTCTACATTTTCCTCAAACTTTTTATTAACATGTTTAACTTTTACCCTTCAGATATGTTGTAGTTATTTTTAGTTATTCTGCCCTTTAATGGATTGTAACTACTTCTATATTATTCTACTTTTACACTTCAGATATTGTTTTCATCTATATTAGTAATGGTTCAAAAAAAAAATTCTAACTGTTTTAAATAACAACAAATGCATCCATTCCATATCATTCAGCCTCCTGCTTACAAGTAATTTTCCAAACATTTCTTACAAATTCAACGTCCTTCTTATAAGTTTTACTTTTTAATCTTTTCTCACGTATTTCAGATTTCAACCCTTCTACTCTTACATGCTCGACTTTTAGCCTTCAGATATGATGTAGTTATTCTAACTTATCCTTCCCTTTAAAGGATTGTAACAACTTCTATGTTATTTTACTTTTATTCCTCAGATATTCTTTCATAAATTAGTAATGGTTCAACAATGTTTTCAAGCCACCAGTTTTAAACTTCTTTGAGTAGACTCAAGCTTTTCAATTCATTCATACTATTCTTCATTAATTCAAGTAATTACCACCCATTTCATACATCCTCCATCTTTCATCTTCTACTTTTACTATTCAGATATTGTTTAATCTACATTAGTAATGGTTCAAAAATGTTTTCAAACTGTCAGTTTTAAGTAAATCTGAGTAGACTTCAGACTTTCAATTTCTTCATACTGATCTTCAACAATTCAAGTAATTTCAAACCATTTCATACTCTTCATATATTATTTCATCTCTTCAAGATTTCTTCAGCAGTTTCTTAACTTAATTCAGCATAGTTTCAACAATCTATTCAGCTCATTCAGCTTCCAGCTTTCAGCATTCACCCGTATTTCCTTCAGGAAATGCATTCTCTAGTTATTATTATTATTCTGTACACTTCTTCCGTTTTTCGGTCTTTAACTACTTCTTCATACTTTCTACTATTCAAACAATTCATATATCAAAACGTGCAGCTTCTTCAGGAGATCATTGGATCCATTCAACTTTTTCATTATCATTCATACTTTTCAAAATATTCAAACTTTATTGAAAAATTTTTCCCATAGGAATACATTGAAACTGTCTTCAAACTCTTAAAATCTTCTCCTTCTTTGAACTTCAACTGCTTCAACATACTTTCACCTACAGACTTCATTCAACTTTTAAAACGTTCACAAAACTTTCAAGTATTCACGGTACATTCAACTTTTTCATATCTTCTACCATTATTGATCAGTACCCTTCAACTGTTCATGATAATTTTTTGACAAAATTCAAATTTAACATGCAAGTCAATGGCACGGAATTTTCAGAGCTAGAGTGGTGATGACATCAGCTAGAGTGACAGAGGTTCAAAAAATCCTCTGACACTTTGCTCTCTAACCTGTCACCACGGCCACAAATTTCACTCTGGACACATAATTTTCCCCCACTTTGGTAGACAAACTTGTCCTGTGTCTCACAGTGTGCTCGAAAACGCAGAGAGGCTAACAGAATTCAAACTCGGAGCCTCTAAGTGCAGCCAGTTCCCTCTCTTCCTCTCATTGACTCCCATTGAAAAGTAGGAGCAGATTTTCTGAGAAAAGCAGAAATGACCTCCTTATCTTTCCTGCGACTGTGAGAAAAGTTTTTGTCCTACAAACATTTAATGCACATTGGCTCGCTCAGGAAGGTCTCCTTGCCCCGATAGTCATGACCACATTCTGGTAAGAGGTACGGTTCTCTTTTCAGAGGCTGTTGTTCGGAGCTGCACAGAGCTCAAAATCTCACTGCTCTGCTCTGTGTGGTGCAGACAGAGAGAGAGACACACACACACACACACAGACAGAGAGACACACAAACACAGAGACACACTGGCTTACAGCTCATAATCAGCCTCTAAATGAGTTCATATCTTTGAGGGGAATTTTTAAACATCTCTAATAATTTATTTCTCTTACATACATTTCAGTTTATTCTTGTAATGGAGATTTCAGGATTTGGAGCTTCTTCATGTCCTGACTTTCCTCTTTAACCCTTTACTTTGAAGGACTTGAACTTTTTCTCATTAATTCCAACAATTCAGACCATTTCTCAATCATTTAAGGACTTTCACATTTTTCATTTATGAATGTATATCTTCACACTCTTTTTTTAAACGTATCTTAAAACAATTCTGGCATCATTCAGTCTCTTTCTTTCTTTCTTTCTTTCTTTCTACTCCCTTTCTCTTTCTTTTTACTTCATTCCTTGTTTCCTTGTTTCTACCCCATTTCTATATATACCCCAGTTCTCATAATGGATATTTCAGGATTTGGAGCTTCTTCATGTCCTGACTTTAGACTTTTCCACCTTCAATCCTTACATTTTACTTTGAAGGACTTGGACTTTTTTCTCATTAATTCCAACAATTCAGGCCATTTCTCAACCATGTAAGGAGTTTCATATTTTTCATTTATAAATTTATATTTTCACACTATTTTTTACACTTAAACAATTCTGGGATTTGCATCCATTCCCTATCATTCAGTCTCTTGCTTACAAGTTATACACTTCAGGTATTGCTTCATTTTTATACATATTTGTTCAACAAATACCTTCAAGCTCTTAATATATTTATTCATTTGAGTAGACCTATTTTTTCCACACCAATCTTCAAAAATTCAAGCAATTTTCCAACATCCTTCTTATAAGTTCTTCTTTTTAATTTTTTTCTCACCTATTTCAGATTTCAACCATTCAACTGTTAAACTATAAAGATGCAGGATTTCTACATTTTCCTCAAACTTTTTATTAACATGTTTAACTTTTACCCTTCAGATATATTGTAGTTATTTTTAGTTATTCTGCCCTGATTGTAACTACTTCTATATTATTCTACTTTTACACTTCAGATATTGTTTCATCTATATTAGTAATGGTTCAAAAAAAAATTTCTAACTGTTTTAAATAACAACAAATGCATCCATTCCATATCATTCAGCCTCCTGCTTACAAGTTATACTCTTCAGGTATTGCTTCATCTTTATTTATATTTGTTCAACAAATGCTTTCAAGCTGTTAAAGCAGATATCAGTGGAATGTTTTTGTTAATATAAGTCCTAAATAGTCCTATTTTCCATCAGCAATCACTTACATGAAGTATTTCAGCCTAAAACACGAGTCTCTCCGTCACTCTGCTCTGCTGTAACCCGAGGAGAAAATTTTCCTTGTGGGATACAAGTGTTATCCAATGAGGGGAGAGAACGGCATGAAGGGCTGTGTGTGCAGCCAAGGGATGCGCGTGAATGTGGTGACGTAGCACGAGGACCAATTGATGCCTGACAAGGGCGGGGGCTGCTTACTCATGGTGCGTTCAAAGAAACTCGTACTTTGTGTTTTTCCTTCCTGTGAAGTCATACCAGTTCGATCTGGTACGAGTTCACGGGTCGGAAGTTACGAGTGGCCGTTATAGGGAACTTTCACAGACAACAGGACGGTAAAAACACGAGCTACGGGTTACCTGGAACGCTACCAAGTCGTAGTTGTGACTTGAAGCTGTAACTTACGGTTTCAAAAGCCTGCCTTGAACGCAGCATTAGCCGAAACGGCCGTGAAGCTGATATCTGCTTTAATATATTTATTCATTTGAGTAGACTGAAATGTTAATTTTTTCACACCAATCTTCAAAAATTCAAGCAATTTTCCAAACATTTCTAACAAATTCAACGTCCTTCTTTTAAGTTTTACTTTTTAATCTTTTCTCACGTATTTCAGATTTCAACCCTTCTACTCTTCCATGCTCGACTTTTAGCCTTCAGATATGATGTAGTTATTCTAACTTATCCTTCCCTTTAAAGGATTGTAACAACTTCTATGTTATTTTACTTTTATTCCTCAGATATTCTTTCATAAATTAGTAATGGTTCAACAATGTTTTCAAGCCACCAGTTTTAAACTTCTTTGAGTAGACTCAAGCTTTTCAATTCATTCAGACTATTCTTCATTAATTCAAGTAATTACCACCCATTTCATACATCCTCCATCTTTCATCTTCTACTTTTACTATTCAGATATTGTTTAATCTACATTAGTAATGGTTCAAAAATGTTTTCAAACTGTCAGTTTTAAGTAAATCTGAGTAGACTTCAGACTTTCAATTTCTTCATACTGATCTTCAACAATTCAAGTAATTTCAAACCATTTCATACTCTTCATATATTCAAGATTTCTTCAGCAGTTTCTTAACTTAATTCAGCATAGTTTCAACAATTTATTCAGCTCATTCAGCTTCCAGCTTTCAGCATTCACCCGTATTTCCTTCAGGAAATGCATTTTCTAGTTATTATTATTATTCTGTACACTTCTTCCGTTTTTCGGTCTTTAACTACTTCTTCATACTTTCTACTATTCAAACAATTCATATATCAAAACGTGCAGCTTCTTCAGGAGATCATTGGATCCATTCAACTTTTTCATTATCATTCATACTTTTCAAAATATTCAAACTTTATTGAAAATTTTTTCCCATAGGAATACATTGAAACTGTCTTCAAACTCTTAAAATCTTCTCCTTCTTTGAACTTCAACTGCTTCAACATACTTTCACCTACAGACTTCATTCAACTTTTAAAACGTTCACAAAACTTTCAAGTATTCACGGTACATTCAACTTTTTCATATCTTCTACCATTATTGATCAGTACCCTTCAACTGTTCATGATAATTTTTTGACAAAATTCAAATTTAACATGCAAGTCAATGGCACGGAATGTTCAGAGCTAGAGTGGTGATGACATCAGCTAGAGTGACAGAGGTTCAAAAAATCCTCTGACACTTTGCTCTCTAACCTGTCACCACGGCCACAAATTTCACTCTGGACACATAATTTTCCCCCACTTTGGTAGACAAACTTGTCCTGTGTCTCACAGTGTGCTCGAAAACGCAGAGAGGCTAACAGAATTTAAACTCGGAGCCTCTAATTGCAGCCAGTTCCCTCTCTTCCTCTCATTGACTCCCATTGTAAAGTAGGAGCAGATTTTCTGAGAAAAGCAGAAATGACCTCCTTATCTTTCCTGCGACGGTGAGAAAAGTTTTTTGCCCTACAAACATTTAATGCACATTGGCTCGCTCAGGAAGGTCTCCTTGCCCCGATAGTCATGACCACATTCTGGTAAGAGGTACGGTTCTCTTTTCAGAGGCTGTTGTTCGGAGCTGCACAGAGCTCAAATCTCACTGCTCTGCTCTGTGTGGTGCAGACAGAGAGAGAGAGACACACACACACACACACACACACACACACACACACACACACACACACACACAGACAGAGAGACACACAACCACAGAGACACACTGGCTTACAGCTCATAATCAGCCTCTAAATGAGTTCATATCTTTGAGGGGAATTTTTAAACATCTCTAATAATTTATTTCTCTTACATTTCAGTTTATTCTTGTAATGGAGATTTCAGGATTTGGAGCTTCTTCATGTCCTGACTTTCCTCTTTAACCCTTTACTTTGAAGGACTTGAACTTTTTCTCATTAATTCCAACAATTCAGACCATTTAAGGACTTTCACATTTTTCATTTATGAATGTATATCTTCACACTCTTTTTTTAAACGTATCTTAAACAATTCTGGCATCATTCAGTCTCTTTCTTTCTTTCTTTCTTTCTTTCTACTCCCTTTCTCTTTCTTTTTACTTCATTCCTTGTTTCCTTGTTTCTACCCCATTTCTATATATACCCCAGTTCTCATAATGGATATTTCAGGATTTGGAGCTTCTTCATGTCCTGACTTTAGACTTTTCCACCTTCAATCCTTACAATTTACTTTGAAGGACTTGGACTTTTTCCTCATTAATTCCAACAATTCAGGCCATTTCTCAACCATGTAAGGAGTTTCATATTTTTCATTTATAAATTTATATTTTCACACTATTTTTTACACTTAAACAATTCTGGGATTTGCATCCATTCCCTATCATTCAGTCTCTTGCTTACAAGTTATACACTTCAGGTATTGCTTCGTTTTTATACATATTTGTTCAACAAATACTTTCAAGCTCTTAATATATTTATTCATTTGAGTAGACCTATTTTTTTCCACACCAATCTTCAAAAATTCAAGCAATTTTCCAACATCCTTCTTATAAGTTCTTCTTTTTAATTTTTTTCTCACCTATTTCAGATTTCAACCATTCAACTGTTAAACTATAAAGATGCAGGATTTCTACATTTTCCTCAAACTTTTTATTAACATGTTTAACTTTTACCCTTCAGATATGTTGTAGTCATTTTTAGTTATTCTGCCCTTTAACGGATTGTAACTACTTCTATATTATTCTACTTTTACACTTCAGATATTGTTTCATCTATATTAGTAATGGTTCAAAAAAAAAATTCTAACTGTTTTAAATAACAACAAATGCATCCATTCCATATCATTCAGCCTCCTGCTTACAAGTAATTTTCCAAACATTTCTTACAAATTCAACGTCCTTCTTATAAGTTTTACTTTTTAATCTTTTCTCACGTATTTCAGATTTCAACCCTTCTACTCTTACATGCTCGACTTTTAGCCTTCAGATATGATGTAGTTATTCTAACTTATCCTTCCCTTTAAAGGATTGTAACAACTTCTATGTTATTTTACTTTTATTCCTCAGATATTCTTTCATAAATTAGTAATGGCTCAACAATGTTTCAAGCCACCAGTTTTTAAACTTCTATGAGTAGACTCAAGCTTTTCAATTCATTCATACTATTCTTCATTAATTCAAGTAATTACCACCCATTTCATACATCCTCCATCTTTCATCTTCTACTTTTACTATTCAGATATTGTTTAATCTACATTAGTAATGGTTCAAAAAATGTTTTTCAAACTGTTTAAAATAAATCTGAGTGCACTTTAACCTTTCAATTCATTCATACTATTCTTCACTAATTCAAGTAATTAGCACCCATTTCATACATCCTCCATCTTTCATCTTCTACTTTTACCATTCAGATATTGTTTAATCTACATTAGTAATGGTTCAAAAATGTTTTCAAACTGTCAGTTTTAAGTAAATCTGAGTAGACTTCAGACTTTTAATTTCTTCATACTGATCTTCAACAATTCAAGTAATTTCAAACCATTTCATACTCTTCATATATTCAAGATTTCTTCAGCAGTTTCTTAACTTAATTCAGCATAGTTTCAACAATTTATTCAGCTCATTCAGCTTCCAGCTTTCAGCATTCACCCGTATTTCCTTCAGGAAATGCATTCTCTAGTTATTATTATTATTATTCTGTACACTTCTTCCGTTTTTCGGTCTTTAACTACTTCTTCATACTTTCTACTATTCAAACAATTCATATATCAAAACGTGCAGCTTCTTCAGGAGATCATTGGATCCATTCAACTTTTTCATTATCATTCATACTTTTCAAAATATTCAAACTTTATTGAAAATTTTTTCCCATAGGAATACATTGAAACTGTCTTCAAACTCTTAAAATCTTCTCCTTCTTTGAACTTCAACTGCTTCAACATACTTTCACCTACAGACTTCATTCAACTTTTAAAACGTTCACAAAACTTTCAAGTATTCACGGTACATTCACCTTTTTCATATCTTCTACCATTATTGATCAGTACCCTTCAACTGTTCATGATAATTTTTTGACAAAATTCAAATTTAACATGCAAGTCAATGGCACGGAATTTTCAGACCTAGAGTGGTGATGACATCAGCTAGAGTGACAGAGGTTCAAAAAATCCTCTGACACTTTGCTCTCTAACCTGTCACCACGGCCACAAATTTCACTCTGGACACATAATTTTCCCCCACTTTGGTAGACAAACTTGTCCTGTGTCTCACAGTGTGCTCGAAAACGCAGAGAGGCTAACAGAATTTAAACTCGGAGCCTCTAAGTGCAGCCAGTTCCCTCTCTTCCTCTCATTGACTCCCATTTGAAAAGTAGGAGCAGATTTTCTG
The DNA here is from genome assembly GCF_045865225.1 of Trachurus japonicus. Classification (NCBI taxonomy): domain Eukaryota; kingdom Metazoa; phylum Chordata; class Actinopteri; order Carangiformes; family Carangidae; genus Trachurus; species Trachurus japonicus. Next base: position 8,867 of record NW_028220967.1, on the reverse strand, counting down.
AGAAAAGCAGAAATGACCTCCTTATCTTTCCTGCGACTGTGAGAAAGGTTTTTTGCCCTACAAACATTTAATGCACATTGGCTCGCTCAGGAAGGTCTCCTTGCCCCGATAGTCATGACCACATTCTGGTAAGAGGTACGGTTCTCTTTTCAGAGGCTGTTGTTCGGAGCTGCACAGAGCTCAAATCTCACTGCTCTGCTCTGTGTGGTGCAGACAGAGAGAGACACACACACACACACACACACACACACACACACACACACACACACACACACACACACACACACAGAGAGGACACACAACCACAGAGACACACTGGCTTACAGCTCATAATCAGCCTCTAAATGAGTTCATATCTTTGAGGGGAATTTTTAAACATCTCTAATAATTTATTTCTCTTACATACATTTCAGTTTATTCTTGTAATGGAGATTTCAGGATTTGGAGCTTCTTCATGTCCTGACTTTCCTCTTTAACCCTTTACTTTGAAGGACTTGAACTTTTTCTCATTAATTCCAACAATTCAGACCATTTAAGGACTTTCACATTTTTTCATTTATGAATGTATATCTTCACACTCTTTTTTTAAACGTATCTTAAACAATTCTGGCATCATTCAATCTCTTTCTTTCTTTCTTTCTTTCTTTCTACTCCCTTTCTCTTTCTTTTTACTTCATTCCTTGTTTCCTTGTTTCTACCCCATTTCTATATATACCCCAGTTCTCATAATGGATATTTCAGGATTTGGAGCTTCTTCATGTCCTGACTTTAGACTTTTCCACCTTCAATCCTTACATTTTACTTTGAAGGACTTGGACTTTTCCTCATTAATTCCAACAATTCAGGCCATTTCTCAACCATGTAAGGAGTTTCATATTTTTCATTTATAAATTTATATTTTCACACTATTTTTTACACTTAAACAATTCTGGGATTTGCATCCATTCCCTATCATTCAGTCTCTTGCTTACAAGTTATACACTTCAGGTATTGCTTCATTTTTATACATATTTGTTCAACAAATACTTTCAAGCTCTTAATATATTTATTCATTTGAGTAGACCTATTTTTTCCACACCAATCTTCAAAAATTCAAGCAATTTTCCAACATCCTTCTTATAAGTTCTTCTTTTTAATTTTTTTCTCACCTATTTCAGATTTCAACCATTCAACTGTTAAACTATAAAGATGCAGGATTTCTACATTTTCCTCAAACTTTTTATTAACATGTTTAACTTTTACCCTTCAGATATGTTGTTAGTTATTTTTAGTTATTCTGCCCTTTAACGGATTGTAACTACTTCTATATTATTCTACTTTTACACTTCAGATATTGTTTCATCTATATTAGTAATGGTTCAAAAAAAAAATTCTAACTGTTTTAAATAACAACAAATGCATCCATTCCATATCATTCAGCCTCCTGCTTACAAGTAATTTTCCAAACATTTCTTACAAATTCAACGTCCTTCTTATAAGTTTTACTTTTTAATCTTTTCTCACGTATTTCAGATTTCAACCCTTCTACTCTTACATGCTCGACTTTTAGCCTTCAGATATGATGTAGTTATTCTAACTTATCCTTCCCTTTAAAGGATTGTAACAACTTCTATGTTATTTTACTTTTATTCCTCAGATATTCTTTCATAAATTAGTAATGGTTCAACAATGTTTTCAAGCCACCAGTTTTAAACTTCTTTGAGTAGACTCAAGCTTTTCAATTCATTCATACTATTCTTCATTAATTCAAGTAATTACCACCCATTTCATACATCCTCCATCTTTCATCTTCTACTTTTACTATTCAGATATTGTTTAATCTACATTAGTAATGGTTCAAAAATGTTTTCAAACTGTCAGTTTTAAGTAAATCTGAGTAGACTTCAGACTTTCAATTTCTTCATACTGATCTTCAACAATTCAAGTAATTTCAAACCATTTCATACTCTTCATATATTTTTTCATCTCTTCAAGATTTCTTCAGCAGTTTCTTAACTTAATTCAGCATAGTTTCAACAATCTATTCAGCTCATTCAGCTTCCAGCTTTCAGCATTCACCCGTATTTCCTTCAGGAAATGCATTCTCTAGTTAGGGCCACGGGCAATCGCACCGGGCACTGATCCCTACAGCTATGAAATAGCTGCAGGGACCAGTGCCCGGGCAAAGCCCGGGCACTACTGTTATTGTGTGGATTTTTTCTTCTTCTTATTAGGGTGAATGCTGAAAGCATTCACACTATTGTTATTCAAATCTTTATTATTATTATTCTATCTTCCCTTTTTTGGCCCTTAACTACTTCTTCATACTTCATAATATTCAAACAATTCATATATCAAAACGTGCGGCTTCTTCAGGAGATCATTGGATGTATTCAACTTTTTCATATCATTCATACTTTTCAAAATATTCAAACTTTATTGAAAAATTTTTCCCCATAGGAATACATTGAAACTGTCTTCAAACTCATCAAATTTTCTCCTTCTTTGAACTTCAACTGCTTCAACATACTTTCACCTACAGACTTCATTCAACTTTTAAAACGTTCACAAAACTTTCAAGTATTCACGGTATATTCAACTTTTTCATATCTTCTACCGTTATTGATCAGTACACTTCAACTGTTCATGATAATTTTTTGACAAAATTCAAATTTAACATGCAAGTCAATGGCACGGAATTTTCAGAGCTAGAGTGATGATGACATCAGCTAGAGTGACAGAGGTTCAAAAAATCCTCTGACACTTTGCTCTCTATCCTGTCGGCACGGCCACAAATTTCACTCTAGACACATAATTTTCCCCCACTTTGGTAGACAAACTTGTCCTGTGTCTGACAGTGTGCTCGAAAACGCAGAGAGGCTAACAGAATTTAAACTGGGAGCCTCTAAGTGCAGCCAGTTCCCTCTCTTCCTCTCATTGACTCCCATTGTAAAGTAGGAGCAGATTTTCTGAGAAAAGCAGAAATGACCTCCTTATATTTCTTGCGACGGTGAGAAAAGTTTTTTGCCCTACAAACATTTAATGCACATTGGCTCGCTCAGGAAGGTCTTATTGCCCCGATAGTCATGACCACATTCTGGTAAGAGGTACGGTTCTCTTTTCAGAGGCTGTTGTTCGGAGCTGCACAGAGCTCAAATCTCACTGCTCTGCTCTGTGTGGTGCAGACACAGAGAGAGAGACACACACACACACACAGACAGATAGACACACAGACACAGAGACACACTGGCTTACAGCTCATAATCACCCTCTAAATGAGTTCATATCTTTGAGGGGAATTTTTAAACATCTCTAATAATGTATTTCTCTTACATACATTTCAGTTTATTCTTGTAATGGAGATTTCAGGATTTGGAGCTTCTTCATGTCCTGACTTTCCTCTTTAACCCTTTACTTGAACTTTTTCTCATTAATTCCAACAATTCAGACCATTTCTCAACCATTTAAGGACTTTCACATTTTTCATTTATGAATGTATATCTTCACACTCTTTTTTTACACGTGTCTTAAACAATTCTGGCATTTGCATCCATTCCACATCATTCAGTCTCTTTCTTTCTTTCTTTCTTTCTTTCTACTCCCTTTCTCTTTCTTTTTACTTCATTCCTTGTTTCCTTGTTTCTACCCCATTTCTATATATACCCCAGTTCTCATAATGGATATTTCAGGATTTGGAGCTTCTTCATGTCCTGACTTTAGACTTTTCCACCTTCAATCCTTACATTTTACTTTGAAGGACTTGGACTTTTTCCTCATTAATTCCAACAATTCAGGCCATTTCTCAACCATGTAAGGAGTTTCATATTTATATATAGAAATGGGGTAGAAACAAGGAAACAAGGAATGAAGTAAAAAGAAAGAGAAAGGGAGTAGAAAGAAAGAAAGAAAGAAAGAGACTGAATGATGTGGAATGGATGCAAATGCCAGAATTGTTTAAGACACGTGTAAAAAAAGAGTGTGAAGATATACATTCATAAATGAAAAATGTGAAAGTCCTTAAATGGTTGAGAAATGGTCTGAATTGTTGGAATTAATGAGAAAAAGTTCAAGTAAAGGGTTAAAGAGGAAAGTCAGGACATGAAGAAGCTCCAAATCCTGAAATCTCCATTACAAGAATAAACTGAAATGTATGTAAGAGAAATACATTATTAGAGATGTTTAAAAATTCCCCTCAAAGATATAAACTCATTTAGAGGCTGATTATGAGCTGTAAGCCAGTGTGTCTCTGTGTCTGTGTGTCTCTCTGTCTGTGTGTGTGTGTGTGTCTCTCTCTCTGTGTCTGCACCACACAGAGCAGAGCAGTGAGATTTGAGCTCTGTTCAGCTCCGAACAACAGCCTCTGAAAAGAGAACCGTACCTCTTACCAGAATGTGGTCATGACTATCGGGGCAATAAGACCTTCCTGAGCGAGCCAATGTGCATTAAATGTTTGTAGGGCAAAAACTTTTCTCACCGTCGCAAGAAATATAAGGAGGTCATTTCTGCTTTTCTCAGAAAATCTGCTCCTACTTTACAATGGGAGTCAATGAGAGGAAGAGAGGGAACTGGCTGCACTTAGAGGCTCCCAGTTTAAATTCTGTTAGCCTCTCTGCGTTTTCGAGCACACTGTCAGACACAGGACAAGTTTGTCTACCAAAGTGGTAAAATTTATATTTTCACACTATTTTTTACACTTAAACAATTCTGGGATTTGCATCCATTCCCTATCATTCAGTCTCTTGCTTACAAGTTATACACTTCAGGTATTGCTTCATTTTTATACATATTTGTTCAGCAAATACTTTCAAGCTGTTAATATATTTAATCATTTGAGTAGACCTATTTTTTCCACACCAATCTTCAAAAATTCAAGCAATTTTCCAACATCCTTCTTATAAGTTCTTCTTTTTAATTTTTTTCTCACCTATTTCAGATTTCAACCATTCAACTGTTAAACTATAAAGATGCAGGATTTCTACATTTTCCTCAAACTTTTTATTAACATGTTTAACTTTTACCCTTCAGATATGTTGTAGTTATTTTTAGTTATTCTGCCCTTTAACAGATTGTAACTACTTCTATATTATTCTACTTTTACACTTCAGATATTGTTTCATCTATATTAGTAATGGTTCAAAAAAAAAATTTCTAACTGTTTTAAATAACAACAAATGCATCCATTCCATATCATTCAGCCTCCTGTTTACAAGTTATATTCTTCAGGTATTGCTTCATCTTTATTTATATTTGTTCAACAAATGCTTTCAAGCTGTTAATATATTTATTCATTTGAGTAGACTGAAATGTAATTTTTTTCACACCAATCTTCAAAAGTTCAAGCAATTTTCCAAACATTTCTTACAAATTCAACGTCCTTCTTATAAGTTTTACTTTTTAATCTTTTCTCACGTATTTCAGATTTCAACCCTTCTACTCTTACATGCTCGACTTTTAGCCTTCAGATATGATGTAGTTATTCTAACTTATCCTTCCCTTTAAAGGATTGTAACAACTTCTATGTTATTTTACTTTTATTCCTCAGATATTCTTTCATATATTAGTAATGGTTCAACAATGTTTTCAAGCCACCAGTTTTAATCTTCTTTGAGTAGACTCAAGCTTTTCAATTCATTCATACTATTCTTCATTAATTCGAGTAATTACCACCCATTTCATAAATCCTCCATCTTTCATCTTCTACTTTTACTATTCAGATATTGTTTAATCTACATTAGTAATGGTTCAAAAATGTTTTTCAAACTGTCAGTTTTAAGTAAATCCGAGTAGACTTCAGACTTTCAATTTCTTCATACTGATCTTCAACAATTCAAGTAATTTCAAACCATTTCATACTCTTCATTATATTGTTTCATCTCTTCAAGATTTCTTCAGCAGTTTCTTAACTTAATTCAGCATAGTTTCAACAATTTATTCAGCTCATTCAGCTTCCAGCTTCCAGCATTCACACCGTATTTCCTTCAGGAAATGCATTTTCTAGTTAGTGTGACTGCTGAAGCAGTCACACTATTGTTCTTCTGTTTGGCCATTTTCTTCCGCCTTTTTACGGTCTTCTTCTAGTCCTTCATACTTTGTGCTATTTCAACAATTCATATATCAAAACGTGCAGCTTTTTTTGAACTTTATCGGCATTACTTTTCTCTTTTTAACTATTTATACTTTTTCAAATATTTAACTTTTTCACAAAAAATCTCACATTCATCAAAGTCTCAACCTCTCCATCTTCACAACTCCACTGTAGTGTAGGGGGTAGGGTAACTGGTTGCCAACCCTAAGGTCACTGGTTCGAATCCAAGGGAAGAATTCTTGTTATGTTATGTTGAATTCTGCTCTCCTCCCCCGCCTTCAATTGGTTACAGGTGTTTTGTTATCTCCTTGATTACTCGTACCAGTTTGCAGCACATCATCACATTACAATGAATGACAACAGACTTGAAAGCAGTGTGCTCTCTGTAGCCGAGTGGGCAGAGTAAAGGTTTAGTGATCATATGGTCATGGGTTCGATTCCTGCCTCAGTCTTTTCACTTCATTGCTTGACTTTTGATTCCAATTATTCAGCCTGTCATTGGACAGTCTTTGATTCCTCATAGTATAAAGCTCATTGTAACTCAGGTTCTCTGTGGCCATATGGTTAGTGCTCAGCCTGAAATTCATAGAAATTTTCATTCTAAGTCATTCAAGCTTGACTCTCAAGCTTTCTTGATGTTGACAGTGTGCAGATCATTAACAGACAACAGTCTCTACAACTGTGTGTGCACTGTGGCCTAGAGGCAGAGTGGAAGTCTAATGACCATGAGGATGTGGGTTCGATTCCGACCTTGGTCAAACATTTGTATGGTGATCACTGCTTGCACTATTTGCTAATTCTGCAACAGCGTTCAGTTGCTGTCAGCAGTCACACCATTTCCATTCTTGGAAATGCTTTTTCTAGTTAGTGTGACTGCTGAAGCAGTCACACTATTGTTCTTCTGTTTGGCCATTTTCTTCCGCCTTTTTACGGTCTTCTTCTAGTCCTTCATACTTTGTGCTATTTCAACAATTCATATATCAAAACGTGCAGCTTTTTTTGAACTTTATCGGCATTACTTTTCTCTTTTTAACTATTTATACTTTTTCAAATATTTAACTTTTTTCACAAAAAATCTCACATTCATCAAAGTCTCAACCTCTCTTCTTCACATCTCCACTGTAGTGTAGGGGTTAGGATAATTGCTTGCCAACCCCAAGGTCACTGGTTCGAATCCAAGGGAAGAACTCTTGTTATGTTATGTTGAATTCTGCTCTCCTCCCCCCGCCTTCAATTGGTTACAGGTGTTTGTTATCTCCTTGATTACTCATACCAGTTTGCAGCACATCATCACATTACAATGAATGACAACAGTTTTGAAAGCAGTGTGCTCTCTGTAGCCGAGTGGCAGAGTAAAGGTTTAGTGATCATATGGTCATGGGTTTGATTCCTGCCTCAGTCTTTTCACTTCATTGCTTGACTTTTGATTCCAATTATTCAGCTGTCATTGGACAGTCTTTGATTCCTCATAGTATAAAGCTCATTGTAACTCAGGTTCTCTGTGGCCATATGGTTAGTGTGTTAGGTGTTGTGCTATTTCAACAATTCATATATCAAAACGTGCAGCTTTTTTTGAACTTTATCGCATTACTTTTCTCTCTTTTTAACTATTTATACTTTTTTAAAATATTTAACTTTTTCTGCAAATTAAACTCTAGACAAATTATTTTCTCCAGTTTTGTAGCCACACTTGTCTTCTGGCTAAAATTCTGGTCAAAAATGCAAAGAGACTTAGATAATAATTTAAAATATTTTTTAAATGCAGCCAGGGAGCTCTCTGCACATCATCACATTACAATGGCAACATGCTTATGTTTGTGCTCTCTGTGGCGAAGTGGCAGAGTAAAGGTTCAGTGATCATGAGGTTGTGGGTTCGATTACTGGTCCAAATCTTGCCTCATCAACAATTATAGTGAATTATTTTCCCAGTCGTCCTCTGTTGACTTCTGATAACTTGCTTCATGTTGAAACTGCTGCTCTCAGCCTGAAATTCACAGAAATTTTCATTCTAAGTCATTCAAGCTTGACTCTCAAGCTTTCTTGATGTCAGAGTGAGACAGAGTGCAGCTCATCAACAGACAACAGTCTCTGCAACTGTGTGTGCACTGTGGCCTAGAGGCAGAGTGGAAGTCTACTGACCATGAGGTTGTGGGTTCGATTCCGACCTTGGTCAAACATTTGTATGGTGATCACTGCTTGCACTATTTGCTAATTCTGCAACAGCATTCAGCTGCTGTCAGCAGTCACACCATTTCCATTCTTGGAAATGCCTTTTCTAGTTATTAGGGCCGCGGGCAATCGCACCGGGCACTGGTCCCAACAGCTATGAAATAGCTGCAGGGACCAGTGCCCGGGCAAAGCCCGGGCACTACTGTTATTGTGTGGATTTTTTCTTCTTATTAGTGTGACTGCTGAAGCAGTCACACTATTGTTCTTCTGTTTGGCCATTTTCTTCCGCCTTTTTACGGTCTTCTTCTAGTCCTTCATACTTTGTGCTATTTCAACAATTCATATATCAAAACGTGCAGCTTTTTTTGAACTTTATCGGCATTACTTTTCTCTTTTTAACTATTTATACTTTTTCAAATATTTAACTTTTTCACAAAAAATCTCACATTCATCAAAGTCTCAACCTCTCTTCTTCACAACTCCACTGTAGTGTAGGGGTTAGGGTAACTGCTTGCCAACCCTAAGGTCACTGGTTCGAATCCAAGGGAAAAAACTCTTGTTATGTTATGTTGAATTCTGCTCTCCTCCCCCGCCTTCAATTGGTTACAGGTGTTTGTTATCTCCATTGATTACT
>NW_028220966.1:170000-221841 GCF_045865225.1 Trachurus japonicus | reverse complement strand
TTGCCAGATAGTGCAAAAAATATCCCCCACACTCTTACTTTTTTACTTCACTGATTAGCGAGAGAAATTACCGACCGGGAGCCGACCTCCACCCTCCCCTCCTGTGCTCGCGCCGCCCCCCACCTCCCCGTTGAGAACCACTAGGTTAATACAACGGTCCTGGCTAGTTTTATTGGTTGAGAGCAGCGTTAGTAAACCACAACAAAAACACGTGTAGCCTTTTTTTCCTCCCCTCATTTTTTCTCATTGACGGAAATCCGTCGTGGCGACGGAGAACTTTAACCCCTGAGACTGCCAAAGACGAGATAACTCGTCTTAGCGTTTTTTTTATTGCAACGCCATGCTGAATGTATTGCCCTACTCCGCTGTGAAGATCAGACTTTTATCATCAAAATAAAGTGCACAAAAACACATTTGGATTGAGAGATATAAAAAATATAGCGGATTTATCCCCCCTCACGGAGCGGGGCGGGTGTCTGACTGCAGCAGGCGCCGCTCCGTGACACTCTGGCCGCCGGTGGAGAGACAGCAAGCTCAATTTGCGGCATCGGCACCTGGCTGCGGCATCTCTGGTGGCAACCACAGATGCCGATGTTTACTGTACACCATTACAAGTATCATATTTTACAAGTAGCCTAGAATTCAGAGAAAAAAGCAATGGGCATGTGATTGAATGAACACAAACCTGACATAGGCAACTTAAAAATAATGAAACGTATCTCTAGTCTGAGCTTGATCACTATGCATCATTTAGTTTCGTACTTCTGTTATATTGTGAGTGCGCAAAAGCTGCCTCATTCCACAGTAGTGAAGTGATGCTGGATGGAAGGTTATGAGATTCATGAGGTTAATGTTAAAATTGTTGTATTTTTTGTATCCCTCAGGAGGACCTGGCTGAGGGTGTTGCAGCACAAGATAGATGGATGGACTTTATCTAAAAGGTTTATATTCAGCTCCACTGTTATGTCATTACACAATGAATCTGGCAATGTGTTCAGTTGTTTAATAAGGATGAATGTGCTGTATAGCTTCTGCCATCCATCCAGTGTCTCCATTGAGCAAGTCAAGTGTGCTATACATAAAAACTGTAATACAAGAATATGTTGTATTTGATACTAAGAAGTAATATAATTTTCTGACTGCCAATATATAGGTTACATTTTTTTGTTAAATGCAGAAATTATAACTTGTTACCTCTTTTGTGGTCTCTGTGTCCCCTGGCACAGGTCCCTGTGACACAGGTCCCTGTGTCTCCTGACAACAGACACAAGTCAAGTTGAGCAAGTCAAGTGTGCTATACATAAAAACTGGAGGCTAATACAAGACTGCATTTCATACTAAGAAGTAATAGCATTTTCTGACTGCCAATATATAAGTTAAACTTTTTTGTTAGATGTAGAAATTACAGTATAACTTGTTACCTCTTTTGTAGTCTCTGTGTCCCCTAACACAGGTCCCTGTGTCTCCTGACACATCTCCTCAGCACTGGGAAATAAAAAAATGAAATTGTTTGTGAATGGACTGGCGCAAAACCACTAAGCCTCAACTGGCATAATGGATTGTTTAATGTTACACATTGGCATGCACACCCACAATGCAAATAATGTTGTGTACCTCTTGTCTTTCTTGGCAGATGTGCTCTCCAGAAGCGTTGATTCAGCTCGATATCGGCACATGTTGCTCTTGGTTTGCAACCACCAACTCAAGACCTAAAGAACAAAAAAACGAATGTAAATAATCACAAAAAGTATGTAAAACAGTAATCAAATTAATTGATCCTTGTATACATGTAATTAACAGCGAGAAGGTATGCTTCTATTTTCTGGTAGTGATGGTACTTATGAATATGACATTAGTCATTCACTCACCTTTGCTGTCAATGTAAATTCTTGTCTTAATTACTTTTGTGCCTGTCCTCATTAGCTCACCTCTGGCAAAAGGACCTCAGTAATAAACAGCTGCTTCTCAGCTAATGTCCCAGGCATGGACAGGAGTTTCTCTAAGCGCTGGTGGATCTGTTCTGTCTGGGGTAAAAAAAAAAAAAAGACACATGATACTGTATAACAAGCTAATAATTCTAGAATTCAAGGCTCAATGTCATTACTATACTAGCCTATTACATTGACATTCTTTTTGAACACTTAAGGGCGTTTTCACACCTGCAGTTGTTCCGATTCAGCAACTAAACCGATATAACTGTTGCGTTCTTTTTTCTGGGCCGTTTGTGTTCACATTGCATGATTCTAAAGCGGTACAGCGCTTTGCGCTGTGGAACAGCGCCATAGCAACGGCCCTAACAACACCCCATCAGCTGATCAGCAACAATGGCAACAATGAACCGCGGGCTGACTTGCAGTAGTGAGGAGGTTCAATTTCTTATTAATATTTGGGCAGACGAGTAGCCTATTTAGTTGAAGTTCAATTAAAAAAAATGCCCAAGCTGACTGGTTTATGGCTGGGGCGAGACCTTGAAGTATGCCTATAATGTGCTATAGCTACAAATGTAGTCTAATAGGCTACATTATTATTTATTATTTATTATTATTATTATTATTATTATTATTATTATTATTATTAGCTAGTGACCAAGCGTGCTGTCCGCTGTCTCAGTGCTGACACGTGAATGAATGACAGAGCGTGTCACTGCCCGTGAGAGAGAGAGGGAGACAGAGAGAGAGAGAGAGAGACAGGGAGGGGGGTGGTCAGGTTGTGTTGGTCAAGCTGTGTTTTCAGTTTCAGGTGTCATAGTTATGTCAGATGAATTGTCCTCTAACACAGCCATTCTCAACCTTGGGGTCCCTCCCGACCCCAGTTGATGTGGCTGGAGGGGGCGAATGAACGACATGTTTCTTGGCATGCATTGCTGACCTGGGCATTGTTTCTTAATAAATTAGAAAAACTTTTCTTGTCATTCCCCTTTTCCGTGCATGGTTGAAGGAGACTGGCTTGCATCCACGCTCCACTCGCTCCTGCGCCGACAGGTCCTCGCATGTCACATAAACCAGCCCGGGTGTGTGGACACCGCATCAACTCGCCAGCCGCATCTATTTAAACTCCGTCGCTTTGTTTTGTTCTTTTGCCCTGATGAAAACCTCCAGGTCGGAATATTGGCCATGGAGACAAAACTACAGCAGCCAATTATTTTTTTCAGTGCAGGGATCAAGAACTAAAAAGGCAAAAAAAAAAACCCACCGCGGACAGCGCTGCGCTTTATCCATCATGCGTTCACACCGGCGTGTGTGTGTTTGTGTGTTGGGGCGGGGGGTCGCGGACAGCAGTGCATGTGAAATTGGGGGTCGCGACTCAAAAAGGTTGAGAACCACTGCTCTAACACACCCTACAGTTTGACTCTTTTTTTTCTTCTAGTAAACGGGCACCGTAGCATGACTAGTTATAGGGGTTGTTTGCGGAGCTCTGCCCGGTGCTGATCGCCGCGGGTCAGCTTGGAAAGGCTGGTGGACTCATGGCTTGAGTTTGCGTCTTTCTTTTCTTTTGGCCACCGGCTTTCCTGTTTTAAGGCCAAGACGACACGCTGCTGATGCTCCATTATGTTTTTGGGGCAGTTGCCCGTGGTCCTCCTCCTCCGGTTGCCAGGTAACCAGTCAATTTGTTCCGATACATGTGTCGGTTGCGTTCTCACTACAAACGAACCGCTCCAGGGCTCGGATGGAAACGAGCCGAGACCGCCTCTCCCAAGCGATCTCGGCCCGCTTGTTTTGTTCCGCATCGAGCGCGATTGCTGTGTTCACATCTGACCAAACGAACCGATATATGACGTAAACGCTCCCTGTTTCGGAACAAATGGTCAAGTGTGAAAGCGCCCTTAATTATCACTAAAACTGCCTGATCCATGTGCTGTTATCTTTCCCCCTGCTTCTTTCCTTTTTTTTCTTAACAGATTTGTGTATGTGTATGACCAATGTGTTCCTTAAGTCATACATGACTATGAAACAACTGTAATTTCTTCCCATTCATAAACCATAATATTAAATTAATTAAATACCCTTATCTCTGCAGTTTTACTCTTATAGTAGAATATTGTGTGATATCATGTCATCCTTGTTTATGTGTGTTTAATTTTAGCTCAAAAATCAGAATTTAATGACAATAAAATGCTCTGTATTTTATATAAAGCACTTTTACTATACCTGTAACAATACCGAAAGTGCTTTACATTATATACATACATACATACAGTAGTCTATACACATTATCACATTCACCCGTTGACAGACACACATTCATAATACAAACAGACAACATTACTAACCTTCATGTCATCAAATACAGTGAGATGTTCACTGTACAACTTTTTTACGGCAGGATCAAACCCCCTGTGTGTCCACAGATACATTCTGTTGGAGAGAACCTGTCCACTCAGTAGGTTTCTCTCCAAATCCTGTAGAATATCAGACGTTACATTTACAATTAGATTAAGGTTTCACCAGCTGCAATGGTATGTACAATCAGGGAATGGCATTTATGAGACAAAACATAGTACAGCTCATTGGAGAGAGTTCACAGTAGGCCAGGCCTATTAGTTAATTACCTATATCTCTTCATCAGACAGAATGTCATCGGCTTCAACAGACTTCATGATGTTGTCTCTGTTTTAGACCAAACATTGCCAAAATTAGACCAAAATCTTTACATGTTTTTACTTTGACAACATACACTTCAAATTACCAAATATGCTACTAAATATACTACTCTATAACATTAATCAATGATATTGTGTAAGTAGCTTGATGTCTTTTTATTATAACATATAAAGGAACTGAAAATGACTAGACATATTAAGGTAAATTCATCCGTAATCCTCCTTTTCAAACTAATACTGTAACCATGTTGATAACGGTGGCTGCCATGGTTCTGACATGAGATTATTCTTACAAATCTTGCACAATGTTGCATCCACAAAAGAAATCTTTGGCCGTCCAGTCACCCTCCACACCAGCACACTGAAAATGCAGCCAGTTTTTACAAACTGTGCATTGCACCCACGCGTATGTCTTGATGTGGTCATGGAAAACACTGGTGAAAACAAATGGGAAAGCGTTACAAATATTCCACAAACAACATGTACAATTAACTTTGTCCATTTCAAATTATCCACAAAAGTGTTAGTGTTACACATAAACATAAGTGACCTTGTCAACCGTGCTGTGTGTAAAATGCTATAAATGAACTACAGATGAGTTGTTATGTTTTTTATCAGCACACCTTGTTGAACCAGTTGCTCGCTGGAATAGGCATGACTTTATTTTCCACGCCAGGCAATGGCTGCAGGAATCTTTCTGTTTTGCATCTGCTTCCTGAAGCTTTGCCTCCTTTTCTTGTACTTTTAACAGGTCTTCCTTTGGCAGTGGGAAGTCCTGTATAACAGAGACATTTGCTGTAACCATTTCTGTTATTACCAGTGTAACAGGGTTGTAAATAGCCTACTATATGAAGTTCGTCAAAATTTGTTTGTTTGTTTGGTCAAGCAAGTTATTGTGCTGCTGGCTGTTATTTTATTTCCATGCGAGGCTTTTTATGTTATTTATTTTGACAGCTGGTGGTTGCTTAGCAACGGTAAAGCGTTCGCTCGTCCCCTTCTGTGTTTGTCCGCTGTGTGACCGGTACGTACTGTAAACAGCTCCGTGTGTTTTTATTGATTATCATTTTTTTAATCAAAATTGGAGGAAAAACTTTACATAATACGTTTTGGGATTGATTTTGTCACATTTTGTAATGGTTTTTAAGTGTTGTCATCTTTTATTTTGTGTGTTATATCAATGTTTATCATTTCAGCCGTTACAGTCAGTCCTACTGTAACGGTCAGCTGTTCACCGTTCATTTCATATGGTTTCAGTTTATTTAGGTTTATTTATTGTATTTTATGTAATGTTTAGGGGGCAGGAGCTGTGTGTTGGCGAAGGAAGTAACCATCAGCTTTTTCTGTTGTCAGGTATACATTTTGTGTACACTACAAAGTATCGTTTTGTTTGGCCTCGGCATGTTAACGCATGTAAACGTGTATGTGTGTGTATTTTCTTTTCTCTGTTTAGAATAGGTTCATGGTTGTTGTTGTTGTCGTTGTTAGAACATAATTAATGGATTATTGTTTTTAAATATATTTATTGTAGAAAACCCACTATACGATCAAATGTGTTCGCTCGCGCCCCTTCTGTGTTTGTCCGCTGTGTGACCGGGGGCAGGAGCTGTGTGTTGGCGAAGGAAGTAACCATCAGCTTTTTCTGTTGTCAGTAAACGCCATGAACCTGACTGTACCTGTGTGGTGTCGATTCTTCTACCCATGATATACCGAACAAGAGGGGTTACACCAGTATAGGTTTTGATATATTAAGACATAAATTAGTCTAACCCCAGCATCAAGGTTTTTGATCATCTGGGTGGCATGGTGAATACGCAGAGTCCTACACTGGTTCAGTGTCAGGGCCTCCACAGTAACCTCCCGATCATTCACTTCATTTTCAGCTGCCTATTTGGTAACACAACAAATTACATTCATGAATACACAAGCCACACATGCACTGCACTGTATGGAAGAAAAGCAGCTCACAGACATGGCTACTCACAGAACACACGAAAACCCCACAGTTCACAGAGTCCTGCTGCTTCCACTGTGAAGGGTATTTCACAGTCCATCCTTGGAGGCCACCAGATAGTCTGAAGACATTTCTACATAGGAAAAAGGTGGTCACATTGCCATACTGTCAAATGCCAAAAAATGATAAATGTTGAATGAAATTCTACTGTCCCCTTTACCTGAGGATGTCCATGTCATTTTCTTCGATAGTTGTGTAAGCCGTGAGAGAATCATATATTCGTATCTCATTGACTTTGAATTCAAACACCTACAATAATGAAGATGTCACTACATACATACACTACACACATAACAAAGTTTTAGCTAAATTGACTGGAGATTTTGTTGGCCACGGTATAGGTTCTAGCTTTTTGTGTTTTCGCATCATTTTAGGTAGTTTGGTGAATAAATGCATTTTACCTATGCAAGTAAAGTCAAACAAAAAAATAAAATCTTGAAATTTATGGTGGCTCACCCATAAAATGAAGTGGTTCCCCGTCTCAGGACTCGAGTGACCCACTATTCTCGGCAGAAAGATCTTGTCTGCGACCTATAGCACAACAATAACATAAGGTGGGACAACACGTTCCATGTTAGATGTGTTTTGTTAATTTATACAAAAGGTATTCTAATATGCAAAAAATAAAAATAATTACCAAAAAAGGACCTACAGGAATCCGCTTGACAAGCTGGTCACTGACAGCTTTACTTTTCCTCCACTCACGATGCCATAAAATATAGTCGAAATGGCCCAATGAACCACACTATAACAGAAAAAAATAGCATACATTTTAGTAAACCTTGCTCAGACGTCATACAAAAATCATACAGGTAAGGAGGAAATTAAACTGTATTACTGTGTTTTCTTGGGCCAGCTGTGCTACCCGATAGTTTACAGCCTGAAATTCAGAATAAAAATTTTAATAAAATTTTAATAAATGTTTTAATAAAAATCTGAATTTGTAATAAAGAAATAGAAAATACAAACGCTGCTGTAAATGTCATACAAGTACATTTCATTACACCAGTATTATTTATTTTGTCTTACATCGTCAGTCAGCCATGGCATGCAGAGGGAAGACTGTCCCAACAGCTCTGGGGGGCACACACTCCTAAGGTCCTTTATTGTTAAAGGACAATTCCAGGCGAATTCAACTCAGGGGTGTATTTTCATATCATTTTAGGTCTAAAAGAATGAATCTGAAGATTTTCAGTTTAATCGCTCCTGTTTTGCGGTAGTTGCATCTGTCCGCGCATCGCCACGGCAGCAATGAATGGGAGTGGATGTAAGTTCCGCTGTTTAGGCTGTTTCCAGCCCTCAAATCCGCAATTTTTTTCCACAGACAGCGTCAGATGGCTACTCAAACATGCACCGAGAAGTTTATTTACTTCAAGCAAGCAGACATGTTTGTAAAAGTCGATCTAATTCAAAGTCTCCCGGAGTCTCGCGCGAGCCCGAAGTTGCAGTGCTGGTGTGTTCAGGCGCAGTAGGAACTACCGCTTGTGTCATAAACACAGGAATATCAACTCTTTACTTGCTTGAAGTGTACATTTTTTTCCACAGACAGCGTCAGATGGCTACTCAAAGATGCGCAGAGAAGTTTTTTTTACTTAAAGCGTAAAGAGTTGATATTCCTGTGTTTATGACACAAACGGTAGCTTTTCCCACTGCACCTGAACACACCGATCACGGCAACTGGGTCTCGCGCGAGACTCCGGGAGACTTTGAATTAGATCTAGTTTTAAAAACATGTCGGCTTGCTTGAAGTAAATAAACTTCTCGGTGCATGTTTGAGTAGCCATCTGATGCTGTCTGTGGAAAAAAAATGCGGCTTTGAGGGCTGGAAACAGCCTAAACAGCGGAACTTACATCCACTCCCATTCATTGCTGCTGTGGCGATGCGCGGACAGACACAACTACCGCAAAACAGGAGCGATTAAACTGAAAATCTTCAGATTCATTCTTTTAGACCTAAAATGATATGAAAATACACCCCTGAGTTGAATTCGCCTGGAATTGTCCTTTAAGGGGAACCTTCTCAGGCAAGTAACCAGGGGTTGGTTTTCCTCTCGAGATCCAGCAAAGAGTTCCTTCAGTTTTTCCTTAATAAACACATTGTAATAGAACAGGAAATGTTAACTATTATTTATGATGTCATTTAAGACCAAAGGAAAATAAATTTCATTACCTTGTCATTCTTCCCAACTGCATATGACTGTGCAACAAATGAAGAATGCACAACAGTCACAGGTTGGGAAGTAGCTGCCGACTGAAGACCTTCTCCTTAAAAAAAAAAAAAAAAAAAAGATGAATGAAAACAGTAAATTGTTAAATCATATATTGACCCCTTTTTGGCTCACACCAACAGGAAGTATTAACGGTTGTAGATTTTTAACATTATATCACCACTTTTATATTATTATGAATTAGTCTGTAATACAGTATCATATAGCTACTGACCAAACTTACCGGCAGACTGGAGTCCCAGCATCCCATGCAGGCCAACAGACAACTGTGAATTGCACAGTGCCTCAATATCTGCCTTAAAACCCTCTGTTGATCTTCTCGTTGTGCAGATCAATCAGCACCCTCAAAGTCTGTTTAAAGTGTGCTTCCTTCATCTGGCACAAAGAGTAACGCACAGATGCGAGTTCACGATTGAACTGCTCTGCCACTGAAGAGTTCACTTCAGCTCTCAGGGTAGGACAGATGTTGAGGCTTCTCAGCTTCTCTTCCGGACGTTTCTGGGTTTTTTTTATGAAACCTGTCATACAGAGAGTATCTTTCACTCGTTCCTGTGACAGGATGTCTCCCTGACATTCTGTCGCTGTCCAGCAGTTGTAATGGCAATGGGGACCTCAGGTTCTTAACCCACTGCATGTCTACCTTCAGCTGCTTTTGGGCAGCCAGCTTGATGTTGTCAGCAGTTGGGGCACAAAGTCTTCCATCGTAATTTTTGAAAAATAACTGTTTAGTGCGATTATTGGTATGGCGGGCAACCTGTCCAGCTACGTCGGAAATGTAGCATTTTTTTTTTTTTTTTTTTAACCTTTATTTAACCAGGCAAGCAAATTAAGAACAAAATTCTTATTTTCAAGTGCAGCATGTCGGAAAGTGCTTGAAGCTGAGAAGCCCGTCTGTGTGATCCCTTGCTGACTCTGTCCAAAAGAGGAAGTTCAGGTAGTACACAACACCGTGCACACATGAAAAATGAAGGACACCACCTAAAGGGAAAATGGAAAATACACAAATTAACACACATTTAATGTTATTGGAAGGTAACAGTGACACATGACATTCATTAACCTAGATGACTCACCACCAGCTTTCTGTAGCTTGACGAAGAGCTTCGGATATACATCTTTAAAGTTTAACAATTCCTGAAGCCTATTCATCATGTCTGCAATGGACCCCTCCGACGACACACCTAGGGCGTGACAAGCGTCCTGCAGATCTTTTTTCTGAGGCTGCAAAAGATTCATTTAAGGTTATAAGGACTGTAAACACTGCATGAAGGACAATCTTTATATAGATAGTGTACTAACACAAATAAATTACCACAATCTATACCTTCTTGGAGTCAATAAGTTCGAGTATTATGTCCTCATTTATCTTTTTGTTTGTGAGCTTAGGGTCATCTGTCCTTCTTAGGGCCTTTTTGACCTCTGTTTTGGGGAGAATGTTTCCCGCTCTTGTGTTCTCTCTCATCCACGGTGCCAAGGTGGAGTGGCCAACAGATGAGGAGAATGGATTTGTCACAGATGTTCCTATAAGTGAAATATATAACACTGTAGGATCATTTTTAGAATACTTACATTTACCCAAAGCTTTATTCTACCTTTTTTGATTATCTACAGCACCAAGAAGTCCTAACCTGATATGAGGCCTTCTGCTATTAGTGACCTGTCCAGATCCGACCATGCCTTCACAATGTCCACTTCCAGATCTTTCTCAGAAATGGTGTCAGGATCAGGTCGTTTAAATGTCCCAACTACAAGTGGATTACAAAGGCATGACAACCACACAATCTCTCAAAAACAATCATATTCATTGCGATCAATATGTCGAAGTTGCAAAGTATTCCACAGCAACAACATTCAGAAGGAAAGTTATCACAATCAACATCATTAACTGACTTTTAAAATACATCAATTACATAAAATTAATACTTACATGGAACATCAAAGGCCAACTTCTAGTTCGCATCTGCTACCACCACAGCTGCGTGGTATCCACACTGGTAACAGTAAAAGTCAAACTGGAAATCTGTGAGGGACAAATAGTGATGGAATGCTCTCCTCACTAGCTGATGGTGGTAGCGGTTGTCATTGAAAAATGACAGGGTGTCCAGCATTCGTCCACTTGTTGTTTTGTTCTGTAATTAAAGCAAAAAAGGTCTTTATATGCACATCATAAGTCTTCTTATAGGTGCAGGGCAGTGTAAAATTAGCATAGAAAAGAGGTCTGCCCGCACACTAATAGTCACAAGGATTTATTTTAACACACACACAACATTTCAACCAGGTGCTATGATGTTCTGCAATAAAACATATTAATGTACGGTATATACTGGTTGTATTGTTGTGTCGTTAAACATGTTCAAGTGATAATATATTATATAGCCTATAATTTTTAGTTCGATGGGAACTGTAATACACAAAGGTTTTATGGCTGCCTTACCGCCAGTCCTGACAACAGAAGCGCACACAGTGGCATTGTTAGGAACACACGATTGTTAAAGTTGTGGAATCCAGATGAATACTCTTGGAACCTCACAACGTTTGCACATACTGGGCACTCTTTTATAGAGACAGAGACTCCTGTTAAAAGACAGAAATGTGAGAACTTGGTCATTCACACCTAAAACACCTTGATCACGTGATTGAATCAATGATTAATACCTATTTTGCAGTAAATGTGCATGGCGCGATGCGTGGTGTAGTGGTTACAGTGGCCGCCCCATATAGAACCTACCGAACACGGGGGTACCCGGTTCGAATCCCGCACCGGGCAAAACTTTCCCCACTCCCTCTCCCAATTTCCTGTCTAATCTTCACTGTCCTGTCTTGCTAACGGCAAAAAAGCCACAAACTATGCTTCAAAGTAAAAAAAAAAAAACTATTTTCCAAAGAGGGAGGGAAAAAATAATAAATATTAAAGCGTACCTATGTCAAAAAACTTTCTTTGGGTTAGAAGCTTGAAACGTTCAGGGTTTATTATGGGAGAAATTTTGGGACTTTATTATCCACATATATGTGAGTAGAAATCAATACAAATATGACCGGATTTACAAATGTATATATAATTAATATAAATGTACATACATATGTGAGTAGAAATCAATACAAATATGACCGGATTTACAAATGTATATATAATTAATATAAATGTACATACATTTGTAAATATATTTTCGAGATTTTAATATAAAATATGCTTGCCTTTGTGTGTGCAGTCGTACAGTCTGCATTTGTGAATATATTTTATATATTTGTGGATCTCTGTTGTGCTCTCGTGTCTACGGCGTAATTTTGACACACTCCTACTGTGCTGCAAGATGCACAAACAAATGCATGCCGATTTGAATGTGAAGAACGGCAAAGCCCTCAATTCACGGAATGTCCACCAGATGGCAGTGTTGCGCAGGTACAACCAAAGCAAGCTACTTGAGCTATAAAATCCGTGTATCATTCGTTCATTCGTTTTTCAAAATAAAACCAAAAATAAGAAAACGAAAAAACAACTCTTTTTCTCAGTATTCGTTTCCAAAACTAAAATGAAAAACGGATAACGACTCGTTTTTTCAGTTTTCGATTTTATGCTCAAATGAATAATGGAAAAAAACGGATAACGAGCGTTTCTCGTTTCATGTTTCATGCAATTTTGATCTGAAGTGCAATGAGCCGGAAATGACCGTGATCCGGAAGTGACAGTCTCTGCCTTTACTGCTAGAGCCCGCAAAGTAAAGGATAATGTATAGTTCGGAACCTGAAGGGGTTTATTTCTCCATAACAACCGACCAACTATACATTATCCTGCTTATTACACGGTTTACGAGTGAAATTAATTTGAAACATATGTTGATCAAAATACATGTCAGCCCGAGTCAAAACGTAACCTGTACTGACGTAATTGACTTTCATAGAGACCACTGACACCTGCGTGATAGAGTGGCTCACAGAGGTAGACAGGTAGTTTCTGATGCATGGGCTTTTGCTGAAGCGGGATCGAGTCCGGCTCCACGCGAATATGTGAAGATTATTTTTTCTTCACTTTATTTTTTTTCATGTGGCTGGTACGTAGTGCTCACTCACAGCAGCATATTCGCGATAAATAAACCCCGACAGGTTGTATGGAATTTTGATAATCAATCAGTGGATCGAATACAGTGTTACAATGTGTGTAGTGGTATCTGTCATAAACAAGAGATTTACTGTTTACGGGGTGCGTTTGTGTCGCGGACTCGCGGTGCCACCGGGACGAGAGGAGCTGACACCGGGTCAGAGCTTTTTATACAGTCTATGGATCAGAGGCTCTGATCAGCAGGTTTGGTTTCCAGCCACGACGTGGAAGCAGCCTCCACTCTGCTTGTAACAAGTTACAAGTCATTTCATCACACATCTAAAATCACAATTAGTCCGAAGCTGTTTAATGACGGTAAAAGGTAAATATCCTGCATAGTTTCTCTTTTCCTAGCTGCGCTGATCAGAGCAGCGTCCCTAGCAGCGGTCTGTTATACTTGACGACGGTCGCAGCGATGGACCAATCAGAGAGCAGCATCTGGCCGGTGTTATGGCCCAACTGGTTTCTGATTTAACTGGTTACCGTACGGAACAGCTGCAGCTGTTTTGCGCTTCCGTCACAACACAACATATTACAGTAACAGCGAGTTTCAAGCCACAGTTCACATCTACTGCAGCGAATATGCTGCTGTGAGTGAGCACTACGTACCAGCCACATGAAAAAAAATAAAGTGAAGAAAAAATAATCTTCACATATTCGCGTGGAGCCGGACTCGATCCCGCTTCAGCAAAAGCCCATGCATCAGAAACTACCTGTCTACCTCTGTGAGCCACTCTATCACAATTAATTTCACTCGTAAACCGTGTAATAAGCAGGATAATGTATAGTTGGTCGGTTGTTATGGAGAAATAAACCCCTTCAGGTTCCGAACTATACATTATCCTTTACTTTGCGGGCTCTAGCAGTAAAGGCAGAGACTGTCACTTCCGGATCACGGTCATTTCCGGCTCATTGCACTTCAGATCAAAATTGCATGAAACATGAAACGAGAAACGCTCGTTATCCGTTTTTTTCCATTATTCATTTGAGCATAAAATCGAAAACTGAAAAAACGAGTCGTTATCCGTTTTTCATTTTAGTTTTGGAAACGAATACTGAGAAAAAGAGTTGTTTTTTCGTTTTCTTATTTTTGGTTTTATTTGAAAAACGAATGAACGAATGATACACGGATTTTATAGCTCAAGTAGCTTGCTTTGGTTGTACCTGCGCAACACTGCCATCTGGTGGACATTCCGTGAATTGAGGGCTTTGCCGTTCTTCACATTCAAATCGGCATGCATTTGTTTGTGCATCTTGCAGCACAGTAGGAGTGTGTCAAAATTACGCCGTAGACACGAGAGCACAACAGAGATCCACAAATATATAAAATATATTCACAAATGCAGACTGTACGACTGCACACACAAAGGCAAGCATATTTTATATTAAAATCTCGAAAATATATTTACAAATGTATGTACATTTATATTAATTATATATACATTTGTAAATCCGGTCATATTTGTATTGATTTCTACTCACATATGTATGTACATTTATATTAATTATATATACATTTGTAAATCCGGTCATATTTGTATTGATTTCTACTCACATATATGTGGATAATAAAGTCCCAAAATTTCTCCCATAAAATTTCTCCCATAGTTTATCAGGCTCATCCACTATGTGCGGCCAGAAAAGACACTTTATTCAAAAAGTGACTCAACTTGAACAAATTCCCCCAATTTGAATTTGAAAAATGGCGGGAAAATACATTTTCTGCCATATCTCGGCAACCGTTTGGCCCAGAAGGCCGAGCTCGGAGTATGTGTATCAGGGGGAGTGGGGCCATCAATGTGCCAGCTTTCAGACCTCTGGGAGGTCCAGAGAGGTCAGAGGTCACAGATAAGTGTTAAATCTGAGCTGTTTAACCATATAAATCATCAATACTTTGAGCTGGGGAGCTGAGCTCTGAATATGTGGTACAGACAGCGTGGAAGATTGTTTGTGCCTGAAATCAGAGCTCTGCGCCATTCAGAAGGGTCCAAAATGGCCAAAAAGCAATGTTATGGAGTTACAGGTCACTTATTTAAACAGCAAATATCTAATAACTTCCACGTGCTTTCGATTAGAAGCCTGAAACGTTCAGAGGTTTACAAGGGTTCTAGGGCCTTCTGGTATGTGCAATTACAGACCTGTCTGACCTTCACAGAGGTCAAAGGTCAACTTTTCATGTGTAATCTGACGATTTGAGCACTAATTTCTGGAAAAACACACCAATACTTTGAGCTGGGAAGCCGAGCTTCTAGGTTCTAGTCCAGACTGTGGAATACATTGTTGGTGCCAGAAATCAGAGCTCTGCGCCATTCAGAAGTGTCAAAAATGGCCAAAAAGCAATGGTCAACTTAGCGGCTTATAATTATTTCAACAGCAAATATCTAATAACTTCCACATGCTTTGGGTTAGAAGCCTGAAACGTTCAGAGGTTTATCAGGGGTCTAGGGACTTCTGGTATGTGCAATTACAGACTTGTCCGACCTTCACAGAGGTCAAAGGTCAACTTTTAATGTGAAATCTGACGATTTTAGCAATAATTTCTGGAAAAAAACACCAATACTTTGAGCTGGGGAGCTGAGCTCTGAGTATGTGGTACAGACAGCGTGGAAGATTGTTTGTGCTAGAAATCAGAGCTCTGCGCCATTCAGAAGGGTCAAAAATGGCCAAAAAGCAATGGTCAACTTTACCGGCTGATATTGAACGATACTTATTTCAACAGCAAATCTCTAATAACTTCCACGTGCTTTGGGTTAGAAGCCTGAAACGTTCAGAGGTTAATCAGGGGTCTAGGCCCTTCTGGTATGTGCAATTACAGACCCGTCCGACCTTCACAGAGGTCAAAGGTCAACTTTTAATGTGAAATCTGACGATTTTAGCACTAATTTCTGGAAAAAAACATCAATACTTTGAGCTGGGAAGCCGAGCTTCTAGGTTCTAGTCCAGACTGTGGAATACATTGTTGGTGCCAGAAATCAGAGCTCTGCGCCATTCAGAAGTGTCAAAAATGGCCAAAAAGCAATGGTCAACTTAGCGGCTTATAATTATTTCAACAGCAAATATCTAATAACTTCCACGTGCTTTCGATTAGAAGCCTGAAACGTTCAGAGCTTTATTAGGGGTCTATGGCCTTCTGGTATGTGCAATTACAGACCTGTCCGACCTTCACAGAGGTCAAAGGTCAACTTTTAATGTGAAATCTGACGATTTTAGCAATAATTTCTGGAAAAAAACACCAATACTTTGAGCTGCGGAGCTGAGCTCTGAGTATGTGGTACAGACAGCGTGGAAGATTGTTTGTACCAGAAATCAGAGCTCTGCGCCATTCAGAAGGGTCAAAAATGGCCAAAAAGCAATGGTCAACTTTACCGGCTGATATTGAACGATACTTATTTCAACAGCAAATCTCTAATAACTTCCACGTGCTTTGGGTTAGAAGCCTGAAACATTCAGAGGTTAATCAGGGGTCTAGGCCCTTCTGGTATGTGCAATTACAGACCCGTCCGACCTTCACAGAGGTCAAAGGTCAACTTTTAATGTGAAATCTGACGATTTTAGCACTAATTTCTGGAAAAAAACACCAATACTTTGAGCTGGGAAGCCGAGCTTCTAGGTTCTAGTCCAGACTGTGGAATACATTGTTGGTGCCAGAAATCAGAGCTCTGCGCCATTCAGAAGTGTCAAAAATGGCCAAAAAGCAATGTTATCGAATTAACGGTCACTTATTTAAACAGCAAATCTCTGATAACTTCCACGTGCTTTCGATTAGAAGCCCGAAACGTTCAGAGCTTTATTAGGGGTCTATGGCCTTCTGGCATGTGCAATTACAGACCTGTCCGACCTTCACAGAGGTCAAAGGTCAACTTTTAATGTGAAATCTGACGATTTTAGCAATAATTTCTGGAAAAAAACACCAATACTTTGAGCTGGGGAGCTGAACTCTGAGTATGTGGTACAGACAGCGTGGAAGTTTGTTTGTGCCAGAAATCAGAGCTCTGCGCCATTCAGAAGGGTCAAAAATGGCCAAAAAGCAATGGTCAACTTTACCGGCTGATATTGAACGATACTTATTTCAACAGCAAATCTCTAATAACTTCCACGTGCTTTGGGTTAGAAGCCTGAAACGTTCAGAGGTTTATCAGGGGTCTAGGCCCTTCTGGTATGTGCAATTACAGACCTGTCCGACCTTCACAGAGGTGAAAGGTCAACTTTTCATGTGAAATCTGACGATTTTAGCACTAATTTCTGGAAAAAAATGCCAATACTTTGAGCTGGGAAGCCGAGCTTCTAGGTTCTAGTCCAGACTGTGGAATACATTGTTGGTGCCAGAAATCAGAGCTCTGCGCCATTCAGAAGTGTCAAAAATGGCCAAAAAGCCATGGTCAACTTAGCGGCTTATAATTATTTCAACAGCAAATATCTAATAACTTCCACGTGCTTTGGGTTAGAAGCCTGAAACGTTCAGAGGTTTATCAGGGGTCTAGGGCTATCTGGTATGTGCAATTACGGAGCACCAATTGTCAATTTCATTTGTGAAAACAGAGAAAAAGTGCCAGCGTTGGGAGTGTTCATCATTTTCCACAAAAACTGGGAAAAAACAATCAACTCCAGAATTTGTAGCAGCAGCATTCAGTTCCTCACATTTGTTGCCCCACTCAGAGGACATCAGCCCTTTGTTAAGCATGTCTTTTAGTGATGAGCTTGTGAGAACCGCAGGCTTCTTGTATGGTGTTGCCTTGGATGTCCTTTCAAGATGGGAGCACTCCTTACCAGGATTTCCGGAGGACCAAGCTATCTGCATGAATTTTCTACACTTCTGCACCTCACAGTCTATTTTTTGTAAAGTTGTAGATTTTATAACATGAATGGGGAGCACAGGACTATGGTCGTATTTGGGGGTGACATAAATTCCATTTTTGACATCAACACACACCATGGGTGTGGTGTCAATGTCGTGCACATCTCTGATGTGACGCTTGAGGTTTTTTTGTGTCGTTAAAACAGCTGTGCAGTGTGGACAGGTAAAATGTCCAGGCTTGGACTTCACAAAGTGCTCATCTGTTGACTCATCTGGCTCTATGTTCTCCGCTTTTCTTTTGGTAGTAGTGTTAGCATAGCATTTGACGTTGCAGGTGAAAACACAACACTATTTCACGCAAAATTCAAGACCTTTTAGGACAGTTCTTGAGAATCAAAACACAAAGAGCAAAATTGAAACATTAATAATTAGGGTCATGTATTACCTTTTCTCTTCTGTGATTCAATACTTGCAGGAGATAAGCATTGTGAAAATAGATAACACATTAGGATTAAATTTAAATTTAACATTTCATGCACCCTTAAGTCAGAAAAACATAATGAACTCATCAATATTAATAGAAAACAGACCTCCCCCCCTGTTTTAAGAATAAGTAGCATTCCACTGAGAACTGCTCCTCTCAACTGTATGGGCTCACATTCACAATCACCTGTTATTTAGAAAGAAGATTTGATGTTCTGCCTCTCACCACATGAACAGAGACTTTACTCCACCCTAGTGTTCACAGTGAGCCATATACAAACACATTTAATAGTCAAATTCAGATGGCCTATACAGTGCTTGATTTCCTAAATAGAACACTTGGTAATAATATGTATTATTATCATTGCCTGTTAATTTCACATGGTCTTTTATTTCTATTGTTTTTCTGAATGCTCAATAAAATTCATTACATTATTATTATTTCATTATTTATGTTGCATCTACCCTACCAGTTTGCTTGGTTTTACTCTAAACTAAACTATTTACTATAAACATCATCCCTGCTTGTCCACCTGACTGCTAACTCTGATTTTTGAGGATTTGCCTACATTTCAGAATAAGATGGTGATGTTGTTTGTAGATGCCACAGCAGAACACCTACCATGCATGCTCTTTAAATGCTTTATAAATACAGTTGCCCGTGAAAAAGCTCTAAATTCACATAATGGGCAATGGAAGTGGCTTCTGTCTTTTTGCTTGCTGTCCTTGCAGGAGCAGGCCACCACAAATTTCTCTGAAAAACAAATTCAAGACATTGATAAAATGCTTTACTTTGTCCAAATTAAAACAGATTAATTACATCATCTGCCCTTCAATACCTCAAACTCATACCTTCATTGTTCAAAACAAATTCAACTGCATCTTTGAGATGCTTTTTCAGGAGGTGTTCCTTATTTGCCATTTCCTTCTTTTCACAGAACACACATTCAGGACCGGCAGGCCAACAAGGAGGGAACATCAGAGAATGCCTGATGTGAACCTGTGAAGAACAGTGTTGGTTACCACCCCTCCCCCATCACTTCAGCCTTACAACGTTAGAGTTACCATTTAGAGTTTAGATTGCTGATAAATCGACTAGAATAGGCCTATTTACACATACCATTTCATAGCCTTTTAAATTTTTGGGATTTATGCTGCATCAGAATGAAAACTAGATTTTTTTTCTCACCTTCCATTGTCATTGGTCTAATTGTGAGAGGATGAAAACACACGGAGCAGCAACTGAAGTCTCTGTGGATATATTAAAGTGAATGGTCAACAAGAAATAACAATAAATGAATGAATATAATTGTCATTTGTGCAAGTTATATTTTTCAAATGACAAATTAGAGTACAACAAATTTATCATATCAAATGTTTGTCACGTTGAAATTTAAATTAGAATTATAGGAACACATTTTATAAAAGGGTTTGAAGTATTCCATTACGTTTCTCTGCACAAATGTAGCTACTTCTGTTATATTCTAACATGGCCTATATTTTCCCGAACCTCTACAGAGACGGTAGCTATGACATAGACTAATGGCGCATACCTGTTGCATAAGCTATTAACGGTCCTTAACCCCCTAGGCTACCTTTCTATGCCTATTAAATATAAAAATTGATATTGAAGTTAGCTGCTTGCATACAATTGTTGTTACAACTGAAAACGACTGTTTTCCACGAAAAACTGAGTCAACACTGTAATAGGCCTGTAATAGGCCTGTAATAGCCTATGGCCTATACCTGGGGTGGGGGAGGGGGCCTTTGCTGCAGGCGTAGTTGTTAAGTTGTATCCTAGCTGTCATTTCAATAGGAAAAAATAAAACAACAAAACACATGCTTGAAATATATAAATAAACCAAGGCACACATTTTAATAGATTTACAGTAATCACCTACCAACCTTTCTCAAGTCGTCAGGATGTCTTTGAGTGTACAGATCCACAGGACGCGCAAGTGTCGTAACTCGATGTGACAAATACGTGGGCGTTCATCACTCTGATTTGACACCCCATCGGGTTGCCAGGTGTGCAAAGTAATTTTAAGCAATCCAAAACTGGGTTCTGTTATTTAGCCTACATCGTGATGTGGTTAACTTCACAATGTGGTTTTGAAAGCAGTTCTGCGGACTAATTAAATAGGCTACCTTGCCTTTTATAGCTATCAGCTTCCCTGCCGCATCTCTTTCAGATAACAAAATACAGTTTTAACAACCCTGACATATTTCCTCTGTATACTTGCAAACTTTCAAATATGAACTTAAGAATGACCAATTTTCGCAGTCCCATTTAAGTGTCATAAACCAAATGTTGCCCCTGCACTTCCAACTGGTAGGCTATCTTTCAAATTGTAATTAAAAAGAAGAAAAAAAAACAAGAACAAGATCAAACAACACAAAACAGTGCAGCAGAATCCAAATACCCAAAGGGACAGGAAAAACATGGCAACCTTGACATAGGCTATTCTGTAAATTTAAAATCTGTCATCAAAATAGGATTTTTTTTTTCTACCTCACAGACCAGACATGTCTGTAAATAGTTGCCAGTCTGAAACCACTCCACTTACATTAAGGTAAGTGCAGTCTTATGTCCACAGGAATGTATTCAGATGATTTTTAGTAGAAACCAAGCACGCACATCCCAAAAACATGTAAAACTGGGTGATGGAGAGAAACAATCTGCACAGCTCCTGTAAGTTTTACTAAATGTGTCACGTTTAAGTCCCCAGCCCTCCGTCAAACATCAAAGATAAAATGAAGACGCACTCAAAAAGCTGTGTACGGACTTCCTCTCTTATTAGGCGTAGATGATTTATTGTAACACAACTGAAAATTGATGTAGACCTATGTGTGGCACAGCAGGCCAACACAATCAGTTATGCATTAAACAAACGTAAATACCGGTATGCAATCAAAAGATTTGGTAGGCTATATAGGCTATTATATATATGTATACATACATATATATATATATATATATAGGCTATATATATAGATATATTCATGAAGATTTATTGCAATAGCCTACAATCCTCTTTGAAAATAAACAATATCAGAGACATCAACATCATCAAAGTGCATGCTGGTTACATGGATACAAAAGGATTACCAAAAAGAAGTGCGTCTTTAACAGTCAAATTAAATCAATGTGTAGCTAATACTGTAGTAGGCTAAAGCTTCATCTTCAAATCCAGAGGATAAACAGATTGAGTAAAAAAAGAAAAAACAGAAAGTGGGTCAAGTTCAGTAGCCTATGTCTCTGGATCATGTCCCTTCAAGATATTTTGGCAGCATATCAAAATCTGGGGTGTGCAAGTAGCCTAGGTTACATAACTGAAATAAACGATGCAAGAAAATATAATCAGACAGTGGAAGCAGTAAAAAACTATGTGAAGATGGAAAACCTAGCATTTTTAATACAGCCAAAACATTACCTAATTTTCTTTCTTTACACAGCATGACAGCATAACCTATCAACTATTTTTCCCATCTAATAAAACGAAATAAAATTAGGGTAGGCCTTTGGGAATGGAATGAGCAAACGATTAGTGAATCACTCCGAAATATTGAGAAATGAAATCAATTAAACCTTGAACGCAAAATGCTACCGTATTCAACTTCATCTGTCATCTCTGGCACTTGTAGCGTAACTGCTGTGATAATCACAACAGTAAGCTACACAGGCACAGGCACGTACAGAGACCTTTGGAGGGGTAGGCTATGTGCTCAAAAATAAATAAATAGGCCTATATTTAACGGCACAATCTTGGAATATAAATAGGCTAATAGTAGCCTAAATATTTTTTTCAAAAACCTAAACACTCTCAAAATGGGATTCGAATTCAGAACCAGCGCATCACAAACAGCGACACTAACCATTACACCAAGCATCAACCATATGGTTGTGGATGAGATGTGTATCAGTTCTAATTCAGGCTACTTTTAGTGCATCTGCCAATTGTCGCTGTTTGTGTTTGGGCGAGATGGCGGCGGGGCAGATGTTGGCAGATGTCGGCATCTGCCACGGCAGATGACAGGGCTAGCAGCACAAACTTGGAATATAACTATAAGATTAAAATGATAATTATTTCAAAAGTCGATCTATTCCGAGACGGGGATCGAACTCGGTAACAGCGAATTATGGGGCATGTGACACTGACCACTATTGCACATGCCGTCAGAGAAGAGATTTGTATTTGCCTAATTTACTTTCAGTGCCCGGCATCTGCCAACACGGTAGGCCTGTCGCTGTTTGAGTGAGATACCGGATGTATTGCTATGGATTGTAGCTCTGATTGTAGTCTGACATCCATACCGGCAGTTGCCCGGCAAGTTGCCACGACAGTTGCCGACAGTTGCCGGCAGTTGCCTGGCAAGTTGCCACGACAGTTGCCTGGCAAGTTGCCACGACAGTTGCCTGGCAAGTTGCCACGACAGTTGCCGGGCAAGTTGCCACGACAGTTGCCGACAGCGGCACAAGCACTGGCACCTCCCGGCATGTACCGGCAAGCACCGGTGACGTGAGCTAAAGGTAGTGGGAGTGTCTGTGGTTGTGAGTTCAGGGGGCACGTCGGCCAGAGCTGTAGGTTGTGTGTGTGTGTGTGTGTAAATGTGTGTGTGAGACAGAGAGAGTGAGTGACCGCTGCCTGCCGACCAGAGGAAGCTGGATCTGATCTAAAGTGCCATGTTTCGGCTACAAAAACACACACAGACACACGCACGCACACAAACGCACACATACATGCACACGCACACGTCACGCACGCACACACACTAAAAAAAAGGAAAGAAAAAAGGCTGCAGTAGTGTGTGTCAGTAGCTAAATGTTTTGTCTTTTGTCATCAAAAGTCATTTGTCAGTGTTGATTTTGTTGTTGTTTACAAGAGAACAACTGTACCAATGCTTCAAAGTAATAACAATTTCAGCAGCTCTGACAGCCTGGTGGAAATTCCATAAAATCACAAACTCCACATTAGGCCCATCTAAGTTCACTCCGATTTGGAACAACCCTAACTTTCTCAGCAATAAAAAAACACTTTTCCTCCACTCATGGTCAAATAAAGGAATCACTCACCTACAGCACATCATTCAGAATAACGCACTAGTCCCATTCACTCACGTGGTCCAGGAGTTTGGCATTAGGAGCAATCAATTTCTTGAATACTCACAACTTAAATCCTCAATTCAAGCCGCTTTTGATATCAAAAACACAAACCTGAACCTCTCACCTTCATGTTCAGATTTAATCAGTATCCAATCATCAAAAAAACTGCTTTCCAAAATATACAGAATCATTACATATTCAGATACTACACTCTCCATACCAATAATAAAATGGGAAACTGATCTTTCAATTGCTCCTGATGCCAACTTCTGGACCCAAATCTGCCAAAACATTTATCTCATGTCAAACAATGCTAACCTACAGTTAATACAATACAAGATTCTACACAGGACACACTACACAGGTCAGAAAATGTCTAAAATGGGATTCTCATCAGATATTTGTACTAACTGCACCCAAAAGAAACCGGACACTTATATCCACGCCACATGGTACCGCACACCTGTTCACCAGTTCTGGCATAAGGTCACATCATCACTGACAGACTATTTGGGCTGCCACATCCCCTTATCTCCATCACTCTGTTTACTCGGCGACACCTCAGCAATCAACTTGACTAATAAATTAACCCTCATAGCCCTAACTATCGCCAAGAAAACCATCCTCATGAACTGGAAATCCAAGAAGAACATCAGTATAGCACAGTGGAAAAATCTCCTCATCGACCACATCTCTATAGAATTCTGTGTATATATATATTCTATGTATATATGTATATGTTCTCCTTCTTTCTCTTTTGGGAGGCGGGCTGCTGCTGCTGGTGCTCTGGGGTGGCTGGGTGTGTTGGGGCGGGGTAATGCTGGGGGTCAAATTGATTTTTTCTCTCTCCTTATTTAGTTATTACTATTATTATGGTTAACCATTATGGTTACCACTATTACCATGGTTATTATTGTTTATTATTTGTATTTTATTTTATTATCATTACCTACTTTATCATTTATTCGTATTCCAGTTATTTATCTTTCTCCCCATCCAAAATTTTACTCTATCTTATTTTATTTTATTTTTTTGCATCTCTCCTCCGCTCCCACACCACTCCTGTACCTTTGGTTCTTACCTCTCCCCTGTACTTCGAGAATAATCACTGTTACTATTATTATTCTTATTCTCTCTTGTTGTTCTGTTTGTTTGTTTGTTTGTTTGCTTGTTTGGTTTTGTCGTTATCGCTGTTGAGTTATTGCTGTCACAATTGTTATTTATTTATTTTCTATTATTATTATTCATTTATGTTTTCAGTTTTTTTTTCTCTCTCTCCCAATAATGTTATTATGACTATTATTATCCACCAAGTCTTTTTTCATCATTATTATGATCACCATTTATAGAATATATCATAACTGACTTACACACACACACACACGCACGCACGCACGCAGACACACACACACACACACACACACACACACACACACACACACACACCTAATTTCACATTTTATGTCATTGCAAGTCATCACTGCATGTTCACTGTATTGTCTGTTGTGTTGTTTCCACAATTAATAAAAAAAAAAGAGAAAGAACAGGTGTTAAGGAGAAACAGGAGTCTGTTAAAGACTCAGGACATTGAGAATCAAGCCGAGGAGACTGGATCTGAGAGGGTGCTACACCAGATGTCCACCACAGTGAGCCTCCTTCACCTTCCCCAATGACTGTGACACTCAAAAGGTCTACCAGACCTAGGAAGCCTCCTGAGAGGCTCATAGAATAAGAGTGAACTGTTCAACTAATATAATGTGAAAGAAAGTTTGGACATTTGCCACGGTTACATAAACAACAGTTACAAAAGTTACAAAATAAACAGCTAGCTGAAGCTAGTATGAAAGTTCAAGTGAAGCTTTATTTATGAGCAGAACTTTACAGAAGCTTTCCTTGGCTGGAGTACTCAGTTCAAGCAAATGCTGCATACTGCTACCCATGCAGAATGTTTCAGGGACCCAGACACAGTTTTCAAACTTTCAGTGTAACTGGTTTCCACGACTGGAAGCATACAATGGAAACCGAAAAGGGACTAAACAAGCATGCTGCACCCAAAGAGTACCTGACGGATTCACACAATTAAGGAAATCTTAACACTGATCAACTGCAGCGCAACAGATTATCTGTCTGCAATTATTGATGTCACGGAGTTCCTTGCTGTGAACCAACTCCCCTTTAGAGGTGTGTGATGTATGATGGGGCCTTGCTCATGTCGGGTAAACATGGAGGGGTACAGAAACTGCTGCAGCAAACACTGGACAGAGAGTTACCATATGTCCACTGTTATAATTATCAGCTGCATTTGGTGGTCACCCATGCCCTGGCAGTTGAAAGGCCACGATGGTCTTCTTCATTATGTGTAACATGCTGTACAAGTTCTGCAGAAAACCAACTGTTGCCATTCTCTACAAAGGAGAGACACACAGTCAAGCGCCTGTTGGACCAACACGGGACTGGACATTCTGCTACAGGTATGTTAGTTTGGACTGATTGAGCTGATAATGATGATGCTGTATTGTGTGAATGACTAAGATTTATTTTCTCTATTCTACAGTCTCAGTCATTCTGAAATCATTTGATGACCTAGCCACACTGTTCAGAGAGATCACCAGCAACTGGAGATTTGGAGCAGATCTGCGCATTGAAGTATACCTACTTCTGAGCAAAATAATTATAATAATTATAAACTATTTGTATAGATCCTTCCATACAAGAAATGCAGCTCTTTACAACAGAGTTACAAGCACTAAGTGCTTCACAATGAACATAAAACATGTTAAAAAGAGATGAATGAAAATAACAACAACAAAAAGAGTAAAAATAGAATACATAGCTTAAGCTCTATTTCTGGTTCAATAGAAGCAATTTGAGATTTACAATAAACTCCATTTTAGAGGTCTCTTAAAATTCAATCAACTTTAAATAATCTTTAAAATCACTCAGTTAATTTCTTAATTTTGTAGAATTGATCACTTATAGTATCTTCAAAAAATTAATCACTTTAAATTGTTGTGGGCATCCCCACAGAAACAATTGTTTTGATATGTATGTTAAACAATATTTCAGAACTTATAGCTGGATTTGTTTGTTTTGTTTCATTTCCCTGTCTTTTCATGCAATGCTGCACTTTAAGTTGTGTTATATTCTGTACAGTAACAATAAGGTTTTTTAATTTTCTTCTAGGTTTGCAGCTCATCCGCAGTGCATGCACCTGTCTTGAGAATATCCGCACTGAATTCCAGGCAATCCTAACACATTGTGACAGTGTCACTAAAAGGCCATCAAAAAGAACACGCTCACAAAACACTGCCTTTGCTGACTACGTTGTTGAAGAAATCAGCACACATGTAGACTGTACTACTCAGGATTTATACTTGCATGACTCAGTATGTGGGGAAATGAAAAATCGCTTACATACATAAACATAACTGTGACTTGATGGAGGCACTAAATGCCCTGGATCCTGTGCAAGCTACATTCTTGGATGTCAGCAAGGTGAAGCCTTTACTTGACATCACCAAGACACCTGCTCTGGACTCTGAATTCGAGGTGGCCCGCAACTTCCTCAGGACCAAAATGCAAGAGTCTTCTCCACCTGATGGAGAGAAGTGGACATGAAACAGGTGATTAAGGCTAGGCAAAAGTTCAGTATTGTTTTTATTGTATTCAAAAATATTTAAAAAAGCTACAAGGCTCCTTTAGAATTATTAAATAGCCTATATTGTCATGGCATGGTCATTTGGTGACCTTTAAAACAAACTGATATTTTTCAGCATTGGGGCTTCATCAAGCAGTCAAACAGATCACACATCACACCTAACATGATTTGGTTCAATGAGATGAGAATGTATTTGATTGTTCAAACTACTGTAATTTTGTGTACCTTATTGTAAAGTGTTACCATTGTTCAACATGATGTTGCATTACTATTATATTGTTATCTGGGGAATCATTATGGTTGTAATGATATTGATTTCAACCTTATTTCTCCATCCTCACAGATCTTGAAACAGTTCCAGAGGCCACTGGAAGCAATGCCTACCGTCTTGACAGCATTTAAACATGGCCTGACTTTCGGAGCAAGCTTAAAAATACTTTAAAAAAATGTCTTCACAGAGCATCGCCAAACCATGCTTCATCAACGCAAGGCCAACCTGATCCGGTTGGCATTCGAGAAGGACTTGACTCGGAAATTTAGGAATGAGTGGAAGGACATTGTTTTAACACTAGAACCGCCAAGACGGTCTCACAGACCGTTTGTGTTTTTCTCATGTAAATTACTTTGTTTATATTAAATCTACAGGTCTCTCAGTCCGTGACTTTTCCTAAATATAAGTGTTTTATGGTTTCTGAAGCTTACAACTTATTAAAATGAAACACACTCGATTTCTGAGCAATTATACCTCGGACCGCCCACAGCGGTCCAGCTGTGATCACACAGCAATTATTACAATGTTTCAATTTTACAGTGTTTCGCGCTGAGAGAGAGAGAGAGAGAGAGAGAGAGAGAGAGAGAGAGAGAGAGAGAGAGAGAGAGACCGGGAGTATACGGGCAAAAACTGAAACAGGCCGGTTAGAAATGAAAAGAGGAAAATCACAGAATACAGGATATGTCCAGGAGACTCCTCGGGACGTGAGGGAGGGAGGATCAGATGCTGGCTCAGGTAGTGATGAGGAAATTGTAAGCTGCATCTGTCAGATATACGCATCTGTCAGCTGTCAGGTGTACACGTGTGCTCCAGCTCCATGCAGATGTAACGGAGGTGCGCGGACTGTCTGTGTAACGGAGGTGCACGGAGCTCCGTTACACAGACACTTCACAAACTTTATTTTGTGGGCTCAGGGCAGACTAGATAGTGATTAGCCTGTGTTGGATATAAAGCGCCATATTGAATTATAACGTAGCCTAATAATAATTCTCTCGGCTGCTGTCCAGTCCGGTAATAACGGGTTTCTGTGGGCGTGGAGCCTAAACTATGTAATATCCAAGTAGAACAACTGTAAAACACTGGAGCTGATAACAAACTGACCTAGAAAAAATGAAAATCCAGTGAACAGCGACGTCGACTCTTGACATGAGAGCAGCACACGTGTCCAGATGCGTCACTTTCAACTGTAGGCAGACATGTGTGCTGCAGGTGCAACAGGCGGTGCTGTAACATCACTCAGTCTACCCCCCCAACCACATCCAATCAAGACCCCAACACAACATAATACGAAGAAGGACTAACTAACTAACTAAAAATTAAATCTTATTTTTTCCACTTACAGAACAGTTTGCGACTGGAAACAATGTAATTACACGTGACGGTCTGGGAGATGTTAGGGTGAAAACTGGCTTAACACTGAATGTTTGCCTTTTACTAACTGAAGTTGATATTGTGCCTTACTGATTAAAACATAACACCAATGTCTCACTCAGCGCCGTAACGTAACCGTGCGGGGCCCCCCCGCGGCCGTTCGCCGCGGATGACGGCGGTGATGGCGGAGGGGGGCGGCGGCGAGGCGATGGCCGCGATGACGGGGGGCAGCGACAACACAGCAGAACGATCCTGCCTAGGAGCTATCCAACCAAAAGTCTCTTGAAATATCAAACAAAGAGGAGAACTATGGACTGTGGAAGCTTGAATGGCCAAAATACAGAAGTTATCATGACGTGAAACATATGTTGCAGTGTAAAAAAAAAAAAAAAAAAAAAAAAAGGACCGTTGATTCGGTGGAAACTCGGCTTAACGGGCGGGGGCGGGGCCCCCACGGCATGCGGGGCCCCCCCGCCTCGCGGGGGCTGCGGGGGTATACTTTACGGCCCAGGTCTCACTGACTGATGAGATAAGGCTGAACCTGTGTCTCTACACAGCAAATTCGCCGGTGTTAAAATTCCAGTGTAACATGAAATTAACACAAATCAGAGTTATTTTAACACTTACCAAATAATAACTAACACTTGCAGAGTCAGTGTAGATTTTGGGAGTTACACAGTTTCACACTCAGAGTGTTAACCTTTGACCACGCCCCCATTGACGGTTAAGAAATGCAGCTCTGGATTTTTGCAGTCGCCATTTTTCCCTCTCATTGCGGTAAGTTAAATTCTCTCAAATTCCATGTTTTAGCTCAATATTATAACATATTTATTTAGAACAATGTAAGATAAAGTTTATTTACCGGACTACAAATATTCTTAAAGTGTTTTATCAAATTTTAAACCGTTTTTCGTCGAAGTGTCTGATTGCTAGCATAAAGTCTGTAACTTATAGCATGTAAGTTAATACCGTAGGTTAGTTTTCAGTTTTAGACAGCACATGCGGGTAAATTTTGAGATGTACTGTCTTTGTCATGTGAACTGAAGTATAACGTTATATTTTACATATTTTGGGGAATGGTACTTTTTAAATGTGCTTTGCAATGAGAAACGTAGTTGCGGAGCGCCTGGGCTGATTGACTGAATCACTAACAGGTGTGCTAATTGCTGGCGGGAGACATTGAGTCCAGAGACAGACCGCACCTGCAGGACCACTTCCCTTCTCTTGTGTGAAAGTGCTAGCTGCCCAACATAGTCAGCACAGGTGGGTAACGTTCCCATTTAAGTGTCTTCACACACTGTACGAGGCGTCGCGCGGGTGCTAGTCTCGCCGCGTGCTGGCCGCCAAGCCTTGCGGCGCTCACCGCGGCTCCACCGCCGCAAGGCGGTTAGCTTAGCTTAGCCGAGCAATTCGGCGCGAGCTCCGCTACCCCGAGGCAGCTCCGCGGGCGGCGCAAGGTAGCTCCGCCGGGTTCGCGCCCAAGGGCCCCGGTAGAGCCGCCTCGGGCCTCGCGGTTACAGAGCTCGTGCCGCCCGCGGAGCCCCTTCGCGCTAACCGGTTAGCCTCGTGGTAGCGAGCCCAAGAGCTCCATCGGAACTTGGGCTAAATGCCCTGCAACGTCAAGGGTTCGTCTTTCAGGTCTATCAAAAGAGAACATTAATAATCAAAACAACATTGCAAGGATGTAACTAATTTCATGTTGTCATGTTGTCTCCCTTTTCACCTGCTGTCTGTTACAGATGGAAACATGCTCTTTAAAGTGCAGAAAATACCGCAGGAAATACATTAAGTTGCAGCAAGAAGCTGACTTCGCAGATTTCATATCTGAAGGTAAATTTCCAACTGAGATGTGACTAATCTAAACAAGTCATTATAATTAGGGCTGGGACTTGATTTAAAAAAAAAATCTAGTTGGAGGCTTTGCAATTAATTAATCGAAATTAATCGCATATGAATATTTGACCTGAGAGCAGTGAGAAGCATTTTTTCACATGGATTTTAGTATACCATTGAATAATGACTGAATACATAAGCCTTTTTTTTTCAAGGTGGTACTTAACCAAGACTAACAGACTAGGGATGCAAATTAAATTGATTAATCAATATTTGATATATACAGATTAAATGGTCGTTCCTGCCATTACACTACTGTATTTAACTACTTAGATCACAGAACCATAAACTGATTTGTTTAACTCAGCCTGATGATTTATTAATCTGTAGTGTGACAGACTAGCTACAGTGTGACAGGTCTGTAGCTACATCTTGACCACATGTCAGCTGTTCAGCTGCAGCAGAGGAAACTCCGCTGTTCTCAGCTCCACCGCGACGCGACGAGCGCTTTTATTTTAAAAAATTTTCTGTTAGCGACCGGCTAAATTACGGGAGGATACTGTAAACCGGCGAGGATCCACTGTATTTATCAAAGCTTGGTCGCCGTGCTGAGGCACCGGGTCGGTTTGAGCTGCGTTCAGGCTACATTATTTAAAACTCCTCAGGCAGTGATCAGTGTCGGCGGCTTTTTAACTCATTAAATGATTGTACTTGAGTATTATCGGTATGCCTGAAACTCATCTAGTGAGAAACGTTCCGCTGTGCAAAAATAAGTGCGATTAAAATGTGTTAATTTGTGTAATTAATTAATCTTAATTAACACGTTAAAGTCCTGGCCCTAATTATAATATTAACACGCTGTTGTGCTGTTTTGTCCCTTAAAGGAGAATTTCGGTCATTTTTGACCCCTAAACCGTTGTCCTGATGGTCACCCAGTGTTGGGGGGAGCAATAAATGCGACTTAAATTGATGCAGGCAAACCAGAGTTACACCATGGCTACCCGGCACTCGGGATACACTACATGAGTTCAATGGTGTCTCGCGCAAGGATTCCAGTCATGTACCATAGATATTTGATTGTTTTCTGAGTGTTTGTTGTGGTTGAAAGAATTGCCCCCTTGGGGTAGCGTTGTCGCTATCCCTAGCGCCGGGTAGCCATGGTGTAACTCTGGTTTGCCTGCAGCAATTTTAGTCGCGTTTTTTGCTTCCCCCAACACTGGGTGACCATCAGGACAACGGTTTAGGGGTCAAAAATGACTGGAATTCTCCTTTAGCCTCATAATGCAGTGAAAGACAAGTTCTCCATACCCATGGACCAAATCACTGTGGAAGATGATACAGGCACTGAGGTGGATGAAAGCGTATTCGCAGAATTATCTGCTATGGAGGGGATTTGCTTTGTCATCAAGAATTGTCATGACAATGGTAAGTTTTATAAAAGATAGCTTGGTTTTATTTTGCTGAAATGTGGTCACTGAAGATGCAACCATTTTAATACTAGCATATGAAATATTAAGACCCTTGTTAGAAAAGGTTTAAAGCTACAGTTGGTAAGTTGATGAAAGTGAAAGTAAACTCTGCGACTTGGTCAGAAATTTCAAAACAATACACCTTTATGAACCTCTGCCAAGCGCCCCCGTACACACAGACTCAAACAGACACTATATGAATTACCCATTTAATGTCCGACCATCAGAATATAATGACAGTTCCAGCAAATATGACTGAATAATTGTTACCAACTGAAGCTTAAGTAATGAATTTAATTGATAAGCGATTAAGTGAAATAAAACAAATTAATGCCAGTAAGTAATGTATAGCACAAATTGTGGCATAGCAAAGCAGACGTTTTTTTCTTTTGATTTCTAATTATTCAGTCTGGAAGGAGATAGAGGGAGTTTCTTGGATGTCCAGTGCTGAATGCAACTGCAAATAACCTTAATTGTTGTTTGTGTTTGAGATTCCCCCTCGTCACCTCCATCCACACCTTCACCATGTAGGAGTGTCCACTCTGGCTCCATAAGTAGCAGTGACGGTGAGGTCTCAAGACCATCTAAGCGAATTAGAAGTGATGAAGAGTCATTACAGAGTTCTTCAGCCAGAGAGGTGAGTTTATCATCATATCCATTTATCTTTTTGCTTACTGTGTGTTCTAATTAATTGTTATCTATGTAGCTGATAAACCAGATCTTGCTGACAAAACCTGGAGGGACAGCAGTGCTCGAGGAATATGAAGAGACTGGTACTTTGCGTGATAGCAGAAGAAGACAGATGGTTAACATTCTAGCAGCGCACATGGTTGAGACTGAAGGGTAAGTTGTTGATACAAGGATATAGATTTGATTCTACTGTAAGGATCGGCAATATTATGTGGAATAGGACAGCTTGTCCCAGCAGTTAGGTGGTTACAACCATTTGATTGACTTTTTCATAAAAAGCCTATATTGCATGATTATTAAAAAATTAAGAGAGTCTGACAGTGACTCAAGGCTGCAGTAGACCTGTATAGCTGCAGTAAATATGATCATTGTCATCCCTATGAAGTCAGGCACTTGGGTAAGTGAGCAAACCATTTTAATTTTTCTTTGCAGGAGAATCCCTCAGCGAATTACTAAAGAGAAATATGCACTTGGAATTGTCACCTTGTTCCCTTCATTGAGAGATCCACTCTCCAAGAAAGGACATGTAAGTTGTGTATTTTCCTTAAAGTAACAATCACCTATTATTAATACCTGTTTAAAATATGTTGAATGGATTGGATTTTAAACACACATATTTTACTTCATATTCAAAACAAATATGAAACATTAAGTTTATTAGATAATTCATGTGTGAACCAGGGAGGAGGAGGGATGTCTAATTCAGAATTGCCCTAACTTTTGATTCTTCTATTTCTAAAATCTGACTTGTTCGGTTTTCTTAACTTTTATTCATTCTATGATTTCATTGTTAAAAGGATACTGCTATTTGCTGACCATGAAGATTAACTTTGATCATGTCTCTGTCTTTGCTAAGGAACACTTTTATGACTGGCAAAGTGGCTCTGGATTTCTGGCATGGCGCCTTAAGACAATTCAGCGAAAGACCGTACTGGTCTAAGGAACCGAAAATGCAAACCGTGGGAGGAGGTGGTCCGACACAGGAAAGGGAGCTACCTGCGATTGGTGGTCAGCTAGATGATGAACGTTGTAAAGAAACCATATCCTTGATGAATCATACCAGTGACAAAGAAGTCATCATGCAGAAGATGAAGGAGACCTTTGAGTATAGGCAGCGCCTCATCCGCAACCCCAATGACTCACACACTGTACTCTCTGTGTTTCCAAGGCTGCTGGATACTAAAGGGCTGGTCAGTATTGGCATCATTTTCTGTTACCAGTCCATCATAGCTGAATGTTATGTGTGTGTCATTTGTTAATACTTTTTTTTCTTTGTTGCTGCAGATACTTCAAGACTTCAGCCTCCTCTTTGGACCAGAAATATCTGCCAGACTGCTGGAGAAGTGGCATACCTCCTATAAAGGAAAGGTGATCAGAGAAGCAGAGTGCCTTACTTCCACCCCAGTGCTCCAGAGTTTGCTGAAGTCTGCTAAGAATCAGTACAGTGAGGAATCATCTGAGGACCATCCAGGTATTCAGTTTTAATTGAATTATTTTGTATGTATTGGGTCATATACATACTTATGATGTAACTTATCGTAACTCGGTTGGAAAAGTGAAAAAAAAATTGTGATTCAAATATAGGTGAGCATGGACTTTTTTTTTTGTTTCTTACAGGATGGGACAGTGATGTGGCATCTTTCCTACTGCTCTTGCATATCCTACCACCTCAGCCTGTGAAAAAGAAATCACTGAAGATCAGTGCATCCCAGGCTATGGGACACTTAGTTGTGTTTCACAAGGTATGTATTGGGCCACAGTAGGTGCTTTAATTAAGAAATGTATGTCAGACTAAAAGCACAAACATGTGATGACATGACATTCTCACCCCCACCCCAGTCCTGCAGGAGCTTAGAAGAACACCTACAGAGCTGCCAGGAGAGCCATCAGCAGCCATACCTTCTGGCTTCTGGGACCAGCAAGCAGGCCATCAGCTCGTTCTACATTGTGATGGATAAGAAGCTCATCCCTAGCCTGATGCATCAGCCGCTTATTTCATTACATTTCAAAAAGCGTCTGAACACCAGCCATAGGGATTCGTTTGCTTCCGGGAGGCGGTTGCTTACATTTGCTTCAACTAATCGCTGCTGCTTGGTGGTCACGTGTGCTATACACCGGTTAAGCTCATAGGTTAGCTTGAGCGCTTGAGTTCAACGGCTTCGCCTTCAGTAGAGTGCCTATAGGCACTCTAGCCTTCAGTTCCCCATCTGTTCGCTGATTGGTCCGTCCACCAGAGCGGACGGAGCAAACCGAAACGCATTGCTAGTGTCCTGACTACATTGTTGAGGCAAATGAAATTTGCCGGAACCAGTAGGCGGCGCTAGCCTGGCTAGCTCATCCCCTGCCAGGGAACCACATCATTGGCAGCCCTCGACGAGCTTTTTAAGGTGCATTTTGTCTTCAGTGTAAGCTATGCTGATGCTCTCAATAACCTGTACACATTTATCCAGACAACAGTCTATGGTATTGATGTGGAAACCACCAAAGAAAGCCCAAAGGTGAAAGAATTAAGAGCCAAGTTCATGAACAGGAGCCATGTTCAACAAATTCCAGGTGTCATATTTGTTGACCATTGATTTAACATGTATTATATCCTGGAGAAGGTTTCATGTATGTGTGCGCAGTTAACAAAAAGCTTAAAGACAAAGATGTTGGCCACATTCATGTATAGGAGTTCAGAGCAAATTTCTTGAAAAATGTATAGGTGTCACATTTGTAGATTATTGCATGATGCACCTAGTGCATTAATTCAGCACCTTAAGTTTTTTCATGGATTATATCCTGGCAAAAACTTTGTTTTGTGTGCTCAAGAAGGATGTTCACTGCAGTTTAAAAGTTTTGCAGGTTTTCGAAAGCATTTAAATAGTTGTCATAGCACTGTTAACATGGGCCCAAGCAATGATGTCAATGTGCAAACACCACATCAGTCAGACTTAAGCGAGCCTATCTCACAAGATGCCTCTGATATGGACGTGGATCTGATAAATCAACCCTCTACATCTCATATGCCAAAAGACCAGGCAAAAGAAACGTGTGCTTCAATCATAGCAAAGTTAGTGGGAGGTGGTGTTGCTAACAATGTTGTATCATCTGTTGTTGAAAGCATGGAGGAGTATGTCAATGAGGTTCATGAAAATCTTAAAGAACAAGTGTTGAGTGCTGTGCCTGATACAAATCCCAGTAGAAGTGCAGTGGTTTCTATGTTGTACCAGATGGCTGCATTGTCTAAGGCAGGGGTCTTCAACGTTTTCCAGGCCAAGGACCCCCAAACTGATGGAGAGATGGAGCGGGGACCCCCTACTTATA
This sequence comes from Trachurus japonicus, assembly GCF_045865225.1. Classification (NCBI taxonomy): domain Eukaryota; kingdom Metazoa; phylum Chordata; class Actinopteri; order Carangiformes; family Carangidae; genus Trachurus; species Trachurus japonicus. The sequence goes on along the minus strand of NW_028220966.1, from coordinate 185,926 downwards.
TTGTATAAAATTGTGTTTTATATTTAACTAGAAAAAACATTTCCAAGAATGGAAATGGTGTGAATGCTTCCAGCAATGCTGAATGAGCTGAAGAAATTGTTGAAAGAAAGAAAGAAAGAAAGATTGAAACAAGAGAGAAAAAAGAAAAGGACAGAAAGAAAGAAAGAAAGAAAGAAAGAAAGAAAGAAAGAAAGAAATGGAGTAAAAACAAAGGAAGAGAAAAGGAGTAGAAAGAAAGAATCAAACAAACAAAGAAGTAAAAAGACAGAAATGGAAAGAAAGAAAGAAAGAAAGAAAGAAAGAAAGAAAGAAAGAAAGAAAGAAAGAAATGGAGTAAAAACAAAGGAAGAGAAAAGGAGTAGAAAGAAAGAAAGAATCAAACAAACAAAGAAGTAAAAAGACAGAAATGGAGTGAAAGAAAGAAAGAAAGAAATGGAGTAAAAACAAAGGAAGAGAAAAGGAATAGAAAGAAAGAAAGAAACAATCAAACAAACAAAGAAGTAAAAAGACAGAAATGGAGTGAAAGAAAGAAAGAAAGAAAGAAAGAAAGAAAGAAAGAAAGAAAGAAAGAAAGAAAGAAAGAAAGAAAGAAAGAAAGGAAGGAGACAGAGGGGTTAAAAAATAGGGAGGGGTATAGATAGATAGATAGAAAGAAAGAAAGAAAGAAAGAAAGAAAGAAAGAAAGAAAGAAAGAAAGAAAGAAAGAAAGGAGACAGAGGGGTTAAAAAATAGGGAGGGGTACAGACAGATAGATAGATAGATAGATAGATAGATAGATAGATAGATAGATAGATAGATAGATAGATAGATAGATGGATAGATAGATAGATAGATAGATAGATAGATAGATAGATAGATAGATAGATAGATAGATAGATAGATAGATAGGACACATGTTAAAAGCTGCATCATATGTCCCAGGCTCCACCTGTAATTGTACTACTATTAATAGAGTTGGAAAGACTAAACGTCTGAACTTAAATTCATGAGAAAAATATAAATTGTGGGAGATGTTTACATCAAAAGTATAAAATAATTGAGAGCCTGATGAATTTGAGCTGAAAACCTGTGTGTGTGTGTGTGTGTGTGTGTGTCTGGGTGTGTGAGTCTGACGGTCTCTCTGTCTGCGTGTACATGTGCAGAAAGTAAAACTGTTAAGCGCCACAGAACTCCTCTCTCCCTAATGATCTGATTGATTAGACCTGTGTGGCAGCCTGCCCTCAGAAGTTACCATGGTGACTCAACTAACTGCTTACATTTTACTGTGTGGAACAGTGTTGTGTTTGTGTGTTTGTGTGTTTGTGTATGTGTGCATGTGTGACTGTGTGTGAGTGTCTGTGTGTGTCTGTCTGTGTGAGTGTGATGCCTGTGTTTGTGCGTGGACATCCTCTGTCAGTCTGGTTTATCATGTGTCTGTGTGGGGCTGTGTTTAAAAACATCTTAACGAGCAGCCAGGCTGCACCTGCACTTGTTCTATTAATAGACATGATAACGAGCTGGCCCCAACAGCTGGACCAACTGCACACAGAGCAGAGCAGAGCAGAGAGATTTGAGCTCAGTGCAGCTTCCGAAAACAGCCCAGAAAAAGAGAACCGTATAACTCTTATCAGAATGTGGTCTGACTACTGGGGCAAGGAGACCTTCCTGAGCACATTGATGTGCATTAAATGTTTGTAGGGCAAAAACTTTTCTTGCCGTCGCAGGGTAGAAAAGGGGGGCATTTCTGCTTTTCTAAAAAAATCTGCTCCTACTTTTATATTGAAGTGGATGAGCCACTGGAGCGGGTCTAGCTGGACAATTAGGCTCATAGAGACAATTCTGTAAGTCTGTCTGCTGTTTTGAGCACATAAGATGAGACACGACAAGTGTGGCTAGAAACCGGTGAGGAAATCATGTGTCTAGAGTTTAATTTGTGGCCGTGCTGGCAATTTATCCAGAAAAAATCCTGAATGTTTTTTCGATCCCTCTCACTCTAACGATGATGTCACTCACTCTAAGCCCTGCTCGTTAAGCGCAATACACAACCATTATAAAGTTGGATTTTGTGAAAAATTTTAATGATTTTAAAACAGCCAACAATCTAAAACTGTTGAAGATATCAATAAGATGAGTCATACAGGAATAGATTAAAAGTTTGTCTACAATTTAAAAGACAAATGGAGTCTGTGGGTGAAAGTATGCTGAAGTTTTAGAGGTTCAAAGAAGTAAGAAGATTTTAAAAGTTTGAAGACGTTTTCAATGCATTCCTATGGGAAAAAATTTGCAGAAAAAGTTAAATATTTTAAAAAGTATAAATAGTATAAAAGAGAAAAGTCATAGCACCCTTGTCCTGAAAAAGCCACACGTTTTGATATATGAATGGTTGAAATAGCACAAAGTATGAAGGAGTAGAAGATGTCTGAAAAAGGGTGAAAGTAGTAAGAATAATAATAACTAGAAAAAACATTTCCAAGAATGGAAATGGTGTGAATGCTGGAAGCAATGCTGAATGAGCTGAAGAAATTGTTGAAACAAAGCTGAATGAGCTGAAGAAAGAAAGAAAGAAGGAAAGGACAGAAGGAAAGAAAGAAAATGGGAAGGGTAGATGGAGAAAGAAAGAAAGAAGAAAAGGACAGAAAGAAAGAAGACACAGAGAGAAGGGTAGATAGAGAAAGAAAAAGGTAAGAAAAGCAGAATAATAGAACATAAAGAGAATAGAGAATGAATGAAAGAGACAGAGGAGTAGTAAGAAAGAAGGAAAGATATTGGGGTGGATAAATGAAAGAGAGATATATACAGAGAGCAGTAGAAAGAAAGAAAGAAATGGGGTAGAAACATAGAAAGAGAAAAGGAGTAGAAAGAAAAACAGAAAGAAACAAAGAAGTAAAAAGAAAGAAAGAAAGAAGAAAGAAAGAAAGAAGAAAAAGAGAGAGGGGGATGATAGATAGAAAGAGGTAGATGGATGGATAGGGAGGGAAAGATAGAAAGAAGTTATGTAAAATACAAATGAAGGAGTAAAAGAAAGAAAGAAAAAGAGAGACAAAGGGTTTATAGATAGATAGATAGATAGATAGATCAGAGGGGTTAAAAAATAGGGAGGGGTATAGATAGATAGATAGATAGATAGATAGATAGATAGATAGATAGATAGATAGATAGATAGATAGATAGATAGATAGATAGATAGATAGATAGATAGATAGATAGATAGGACACATGTTAAAAGCTGCATCCTATGTCCTAGGCTCCACCTGTAATTGTACTACTATTAATAGAGTTGGAAAGACTAAACGTCTGAACTTAAATTCATGAGAAAAATATGTTGGAGATGTTTACATCAAAAGTATAAAATAATTGAGAGCCTGATGAATTTGAGCTAAAAACCTGTGTGTGTGTGTGTGTGTGTGTGTGTGTGTGTGTGTCTGGGTGTGTGAGTCTGACGGTCTCTCTGTCTGCGTGTAAATGTGCAGAAAGTAAAACTGTTGATAAGTGCCACAAAACTCCTCTCTCCCTAATGATCTGATTGATTCGCAGCCTGCCCTCAGAAGTTACCATGGCGACGACCATGCTTACATTTTAGAAGAAATGGAGTAAAAACAAAGGAAGAGAAAAGGAGTAGAAAGAAAGAAAGAAAGAAACAATCAAACAAACAAAGAAGTAAAAAGACAGAAATGGAGTGAAAGAAAGAAAGAAATAAAGAAAGAAAGAAAGAAAGAAAGAAAGAAAGAAAGAAAGAAAGAAAGAAATGGGGTAGAAAGAAAGAAAGAAAGAAAGAAAGAAATGGAGTAAAAACAAAGGAAGAGAAAAGGAATAGAAAGAAAGAAACAATCAAACAAAGAAGTAAAAAGACAGAAATGGAGTGAAAGAAAGAAGAAAAAGAGAGAGGGGGATGATAGATAGAAAGAGGTAGATGGATGGATAGAGAGGGAAGGATAGAAAAAGTTACGTAAAATACAAATGAAGAAGTAGAAGAAAGAAAAAAAGGATAGATAGATAGATAGATAGATAGATAGATAGATAGATAGATAGATAGATAGATAGATAGATAGATAGATAGATAGATAGATAGATAGATAGATAGATAGATAGATAGATAGAGAGGGAAGGATAGAAAAAGTTACGTAAAATACAAATGAAGGAGTAGAAGAAAGAAAAAAGGGATAGATAGATAGATAGATAGATAGATAGATAGATAGATAGATAGATAGATAGATAGATAGATAGATAGATAGATAGATAGATAGATAGATAGATAGATAGATAGATAGATAGATAGATAGATAGATAGATAGATAGGACACATGTTAAAAGCTGCATCCTATGTCCCAGGCTCCACCTGTAATTGTACTACTATTAATAGAGTTGGCAAGACTAAACGTCTGAACTTAAATTCATGAGAAAAATATAAATTGTTGGAGATGTTTACATCAAAAGTATAAAATAATTGAGAGCCTGATGAATTTGAGCTGAAAACCTGTGTGTGTGTCTGGGTGTGTGAGTCTGGCGGTCTCTTTGTCTGTGTGTACATGTGCAGAAAGTAAAACTGTTAAGCGCCACAGAACTCCTCTCTCCCTAATGATCTGATTGATTACACCTGTGTGGCAGCCTGCCCTCAGAAGTTACCATGGTGACTCAACTAACTGCTTACATTTTACTGTGTGGAACAGTGTTGTGTTTGTGTGTTTGTCTGTTTGTGTATGTGTGCATGTGTGACTGTGTGTGAGTGTCTGTGTGTGTCTGTCTGTGTGAGTGTGATGCCTGTGTTTGTGCGTGGACATCCTCTGTCAGTCTGGTTTATCATGTGTCTGTGTGGGGCTGTGTTTAAAAACATCTTAACGAGCGGCCAGGCTGCACCTGTATAGACATGATAACGAGCTGGCCGCTACAGCTGGACCAACTGCACACAGAGCAGAGCAGAGCAGAGAGATTTGAGCTCTGTGCAGCTTCCGAAAACAGCCCAGAAAAAGAGAACCGTACCTCTTATTAGAATGTGGTCATGACTACTGGGAGAGGAGACCTTCCTGAGCACATTGATGTGCATTAAATGTTTGTAGGGCAAAAACTTTTCTCAGGCTCGCAAGGTAGAAAAGGGGGGCATTTCTGTTTTTCTAAAAAAATCAGCTCCTACTTTTATATTGAAGTGGATGAGCCACTGGAGCGGGTCTAGCTGGACAATTAGGCTCACTGAGACAATTCTGTAAGTCTGTCTGCTGTTCTGAGCACATTAAATGAGACACGACAAGTGTGGCTACAAACCGGTGAGGAAATCATGTGTCTAGAGTTTAATTTCTGGCCGTGCTGGCAATTTATCCAGAAAAAATCCTGAATGTTTTTTCGATCCCTCTCACTCTAACGATGATGTCACTCACTCTAAGCCCTGCTCGTTAAGCGCAATACACAACCATTATAAAGTTGAATTTTGTGAAAAATTTTAATGATTTTAAAACAGCCAACAATCTAAAACTGTTGAAGATATCAATAAGATGAGTCATACGGGAATAGATTAAAAGTTTGTCTACAATTTAAAAGACAAATGGAGTCTGTGGGAGAAAGTATGCTGACGTTTTAGAGGTTCAAAGAAGTAAGAAGATTTTAAAAGTTTGAAGACGTTTTCAATGCATTCCTATGGGAAAAAATTTGCAGAAAAAGTTAAATATTTTAAAAAGTATAAATAGTATAAAAGAGAAAAGTCATAGCACCCTTGTCCTGAAAAAGCCACACGTTTTGATATATGAATGGTTGAAATAGCACAAAGTATGAAGGAGTAGAAGATGTCTGAAAAAGGGTGAAAGTAGTAAGAATAATAATAATAATAATAAGTATAAAGAAAATGGCCGAACTGAATAACAATAGTGTGAATGCTTCCAGCATTCACACTAACTAGAAAAAACATTTCCAAGAATGGAAATGGTGTGAATGCTGGAAGCAATGCTGAATGAGCTGAAGAAATTGTTGAAACAAAGCTGAATGAGCTGAAGAAAGAAAGAAAGAAGGAAAGGACAGAAGGAAAGAAAGAAAATGGGAAGGGTAGATGGAGAAAGAAAGAAAGAAGAAAAGGACAGAAAGAAAGAAGACACAGAGAGAAGGGTAGATAGAGAAAGAAAAAGGTAAGAAAAGCAGAATAATAGAACATAAAGAGAATAGAGAATGAATGAAAGAGACAGAGGAGTAGTAAGAAAGAAGGAAAGATATTGGGGTGGATAAATGAAAGAGAGAGATATACAGAGAGCAGTAGAAAGAAAGAAAGAAATGGGGTAGAAACATAGAAAGAGAAAAGGAGTAGAAAGAAAAACAGAAAGAAACAAAGAAGTAAAAAGAAAGAAAGAAAGAAGAAAGAAAGAAAGAAGAAAAAGAGAGAGGGGGATGATAGATAGAAAGAGGTAGATGGATGGATAGGGAGGGAAAGATAGAAAGAAGTTATGTAAAATACAAATGAAGGAGTAAAAGAAAGAAAGAAAAAGAGAGACAAAGGGTTTATAGATAGATAGATAGATAGATAGATCAGAGGGGTTAAAAAATAGGGAGGGGTATAGATAGATAGATAGATAGATAGATAGATAGATAGATAGATAGATAGATAGATAGATAGATAGATAGATAGATAGATAGATAGATAGATAGATAGATAGGACACATGTTAAAAGCTGCATCCTATGTCCTAGGCTCCACCTGTAATTGTACTACTATTAATAGAGTTGGAAAGACTAAACGTCTGAACTTAAATTCATGAGAAAAATATAAATTGTTGGAGATGTTTACATCAAAAGTATAAAATAATTGAGAGCCTGATGAATTTGAGCTGAAAACCTGTGTGTGTGTGTGTGTGTGTGTGTGTGTGTGTGTGTGTGTGTGTGTGTGTGTGTGTGTCTGGGTGTGTGAGTCTGACGGTCTCTCTGTCTGCGTGTAAATGTGCAGAAAGTAAAACTGTTGATAAGTGCCACAAAACTCCTCTCTCCCTAATGATCTGATTGATTCGCAGCCTGCCCTCAGAAGTTACCATGGCGACGACCATGCTTACATTTTAGAAGAAATGGAGTAAAAACAAAGGAAGAGAAAAGGAGTAGAAAGAAAGAAAGAAAGAAACAATCAAACAAACAAAGAAGTAAAAAGACAGAAATGGAGTGAAAGAAAGAAAGAAAGAAAGAAAGAAAGAAAGAAAGAAAGAAAGAAAGAAAGAAAGAAAGAAATGGAGTAAAAACAAAGGAAGAGAAAAGGAATAGAAAGAAAGAAACAATCAAACAAAGAAGTAAAAAGACAGAAATGGAGTGAAAGAAAGAAGAAAAAGAGAGAGGGGGATGATAGATAGAAAGAGGTAGATGGATGGATAGAGAGGGAAGGATAGAAAAAGTTACGTAAAATACAAATGAAGAAGTAGAAGAAAGAAAAAAAGGATAGATAGATAGATAGATAGATAGATAGATAGATAGATAGATAGATAGATAGATAGATAGATAGATAGATAGATAGATAGATAGATAGATAGAGAGGGAAGGATAGAAAAAGTTACGTAAAATACAAATGAAGCAGTAGAAGAAAGAAAAAAGGGATAGATAGATAGATAGATAGATAGATAGATAGATAGATAGATAGATAGATAGATAGATAGATAGATAGATAGATAGATAGATAGATAGATAGATAGATAGATAGGACACATGTTAAAAGCTGCATCCTATGTCCCAGGCTCCACCTGTAATTGTACTACTATTAATAGAGTTGGAAAGACTAAACGTCTGAACTTAAATTCATGAGAAAAATATAAATTGTTGGAGATGTTTACATCAAAAGTATAAAATAATTGAGAGCCTGATGAATTTGAGCTGAAAACCTGTGTGTGTGTCTGGGTGTGTGAGTCTGGCGGTCTCTTTGTCTGTGTGTACATGTGCAGAAAGTAAAACTGTTAAGCGCCACAAACTCCTCTCTCCCTAATGATCTGATTGATTACACCTGTGTGGCAGCCTGCCCTCAGAAGTTACCATGGTGACTCAACTAACTGCTTACATTTTACTGTGTGGAACAGTGTTGTGTTTGTGTGTTTGTCTGTTTGTGTATGTGTGCATGTGTGACTGTGTGTGAGTGTCTGTGTGTGTCTGTCTGTGTGAGTGTGATGCCTGTGTTTGTGCGTGGACATCCTCTGTCAGTCTGGTTTATCATGTGTGTGTGTGGGGCTGTGTTTAAAAACATCTTAACGAGCAGCCAGGCTGCACCTGTATAGACATGATAACGAGCTGGCCGCTACAGCTGGACCAACTGCACACAGAGCAGAGCAGAGCAGAGAGATTTGAGCTCTGTGCAGCTTCCGAAAACAGCCCAGAAAAAGAGAACCGTACCTCTTATTAGAATGTGGTCATGACTACTGGGAGAGGAGACCTTCCTGAGCACATTGATGTGCATTAAATGTTTGTAGGGCAAAAACTTTTCTCAGGCTCGCAAGGTAGAAAAGGGGGGCATTTCTGTTTTTCTAAAAAAATCAGCTCCTACTTTTATATTGAAGTGGATGAGCCACTGGAGCGGGTCTAGCTGGACAATTAGGCTCACTGAGACAATTCTGTAAGTCTGTCTGCTGTTCTGAGCACATTAAATGAGACACGACAAGTGTGGCTACAAACCGGTGAGGAAATCATGTGTCTAGAGTTTAATTTCTGGCCGTGCTGGCAATTTATCCAGAAAAAATCCTGAATGTTTTTTCGATCCCTCTCACTCTAACGATGATGTCACTCACTCTAAGCCCTGCTCGTTAAGCGCAATACACAACCATTATAAAGTTGAATTTTGTGAAAAATTTTAATGATTTTAAAACAGCCAACAATCTAAAACTGTTGAAGATATTAATAAGCTGAGTAATATGTGAATAGATTAAAAGTTTGTCTACAATTTAAAAGACAAATGGAGTCTGTGGGAGAAAGTATGCTGACGTTTTAGAGGTTCAAAGAAGTAAGAAGATTTTAAAAGTTTGAAGACGTTTTCAATGCATTCCTATGGGAAAAAATTTGCAGAAAAAGTTAAATATTTTAAAAAGTATAAATAGTATAAAAGAGAAAAGTCATAGCACCCTTGTCCTGAAAAAGCCACACGTTTTGATATATGAATGGTTGAAATAGCACAAAGTATGAAGGAGTAGAAGATGTCTGAAAAAGGGTGAAAGTAGTAAGAATAATAATAATAACTAGAAAAAACATTTCCAAGAATGGAAATGGTGTGAATGCTTCCAGCAATGCTGAATGAGCTGAAGAAATTGTTGAAAGAAAGAAAGAAAGAAAGATTGAAACAAGAGAGAAAAAAGAAAAGGACAGAAAGAAAGAAAGAAAGAAAGAAAGAAAGAAAGAAAGAATCAAACAAACAAAGAAGTAAAAAGACAGAAATGGAGTGAAAGAAAGAAAGAAAGAAAGAAAGAAAGAAAGAAAGAAAGAAAGAAAGAAAGAAAAGGACAGAAGGAAAGAAAGAAAATGGGAAGGGTAGATGGAGAAAGAAAGAAAGAAAGAAAGAAAGAAAGAAAGAAAGAAAAAGACACAGAGAGAAGAGTATATAGAGAAAGAAAAAGGTAAGAAAAACAGAATAATAGAAGATAAAGAGAAAAGAAATTGGGGTGGATAAATGAAAGAGAGAGATATACAGAGAGCTGTACAAAGAAAGAAAGAAAGAAAGAAAGAAAGAAAGAAAGAAAGAAAGAAAGAAAGAAAGAAATGGGGTAGAAACAAAGAAAGAGAAAAGGAGTAGAAAGAAAGAAAGAAAGAAAGAAAGAAAGAAAGAAAGAACAAAAGGACAGAAAGAAAGAAAAAGACACAGAGAGAAGAGTAGATAGAGAAAGAAAAAGGTAAGGAAAAAAAGAATAATAGAAGATAAAGAGAAAAGAAATTGGGGTGGATAAATGAAAGAGAGACATATACAGAGAGCGGTACAAAGAAAGAAAGATAGAAAGAAAGAAAGAAAGAAAGAAAGAAAGAAAGAAAGAAAGAAATGGGGTAGAAAGAAAGAAAGAAAGAAAGAAAGAAAATGGGAAGCGTAGATGGAGAAAGAAAGAAAGAAAGAAAGAAAGAAAGAAAGAAAGAAAGAAAGAACAAAAGGTCCGAAAGAAAGAAAAAGACACAGAGAGAAGGGTAGATAGAGAAAGAAAAAGGTAAGAAAAACAGAATAATAGAAGATAAAGAGAATAGAAAATGAATGAAAGAGACAGAGGGGTAGTAAGAAAGATACAGATACAGAGAGCGGTACAAAGAAAGAAAGAAAGAAAGAAATGGGGTAGAAACAAAGAAAGAGAAAAGGAGTAGAAAGAAAGACAGAAAGAAAGAAACAAATAAGTAAAAAGAAATGGGGTAAAAGAAAGAAAGAAAGAAAGAAAGAAAGAAAGAAAGAAAGAAAGAAGAAAAAGAGAGAAGGGGATGATAGATAGAAAGAGGTAGATGGATGGATGGATGGATGGATGGATGGATGGATGGATGGATGGATGGATGGATGGATGGATGGATGGATGGATAGAGAGGGAAATATAGAAAGAAGTTATGCAAAATACAAATGAAGGAGTAAAAGAAAGAAAGAAAAAGAGAAAAAAGAGGGTTTGAAAAAAGAGATAGATAGATAGATAGATAGATAGATAGATAGATAGATAGATAGATAGATAGATAGATAGATAGATAGATAGATAGATAGATAGGACACATGTTAAAAGCTGCGTCCTATGTCCCAGGCTCCACCTGTAATTGTACTACTATTAATAGAGGTGGAAAGGTTAAATGTCTGAACTGAAATTCATGAGAAAAAAATTAATTGTTGGAGATGTTTACATCAAAAGTATAAAGTAATTGAGAGCCTGATGAATTTGAGCTGAAAACCTGTGTGTGTGTGTGTGTGTGTGTGTGTGTGTGTGTGTGTGTCTGGGTGTGTGAGTCTGACGGTCTCTCTGTCTGTGTGTACATGTGCAGAAAGTAAAACTGTTAAGCGCCACAAAACTCCTCTCTCCCTAATGATCTGATTGATTACACCTGTGTGGCAGCCTGCCCTCAGAAGTTACCATGGCGACTACCATGCTTACATTTTACTGTGTGGAACAGTGTTGTGTTTGTGTGTTTGTCTGTTTGTGTATGCGTGCATGTGTGACTGTGTGTGAGCGTCTCTGTGTGTCTGTCTGTGTGAGTGTGATGCCTGTGTTTTGTGACCAGACTGACATCCTCTGTCAGTCTGGTTTATCATGTGTGTGTGTGGGGATGTGTTTAAAAACATCTTAACGAGCGGCCAGGCTGCACCTGACCTGTTCTATTAATAGACATGATAACGAGCTGGCCACTACAGCTGGACCAACTGCACACAGAGCAGAGCAGAGCAGAGAGATTTGAGCTCTGTGCAGCTTCCCAAAACAGCCCAGAAAAAGAGAACCGTAACTCTTATCAGAATGTGGCCATGATTTTCTAGGCAAGGAGACCTTCCTGAGCACATTGATGTGCATTAAATGTTTGTAGGGCAAAAACTTTTCTCAGAATCGCAAGGTAGAAAAGGGGGGCATTTCTGCTTTTCTAAAAAAATCAGCTCCTACTTTTATATTGAAGTGGATGAGCCACTGGAGCGGGTCTAGCTGGACAATTAGGCTCACTGAGACAATTCTGTAAGTCTGTCTGCTGTTTTGAGCACATCAGATGAGAGACGACAAGTGTGGCTACAAACCGGTGAGGAAATCATGTGTCTAGAGTTTAATTTGTGGCCGTGCTGGCAATATATCCAGAAAAAATCCTGAATGTTTTTTCGATCCCTCTCACTCTAACGATGATGTCACTCACTCTAAGCCCTGCTCGTTAAACGCAATACACAACCATTATAAAGTTGGATTTTGTCGAAAATTTTAATGATTTTAAAACAGCCAAATACCTAAAAACTGTTGAAGATATCAATAAGCTGAGTAATATGTGAATAGATTAAAAGTTTGTCTACAGTTTAAAAGTGAAATGGAGTCTGTGGGAGAAAGTATGCTGAAGTTTTAGAGGTTCAAAGTAGTAAGAAGATTTTAAAAGTTTGAAGATGTTTTCAATGCATTCCTATGGGAAAAAATTTGCAGAAAAAGTTAAATATTTTAAAAAGTATTAATAGTATAAAAGAGAAAAGTCATAGCACCCTTGTCCTGAAAAAGCCACACGTTTTGATATATGAATGGTTGAAATAGCACAAAGTATGAAGGAGTAGAAGATGTCTGAAAAAGGGTGAAAGTAGTAAGAATAATAATAATAAGTATAAAGAAAATGGCCGAACTGAATAACAATAGTGTGAATGCTTCCAGCATTCACACTAACTAGAAAAAGATAGCATTTCCTGCAGAAAATGCGTGTGAATGCTGAAAGCAGCTGAACGCTGTTGCTGAAGCAATGCTGAATGAGCTGAAGAAATTGTTGAATCAATGCTAAATTAGTTGACGAAACTGCTAAAGCAATGTTGAAAAGACTAATGCTAGAGTAGAGTAGAGTAGAGTAGATTAGAGTAGAGTAGAGTAGAGTAGAGTGGAGTATAGTAGAGAGTAGAGGAATACTTTATTCATCCCTAGGAGGGAAAAAAGCTTAAACATATAACTTGTAGAAAGGTAAAAAGCAGTAGAAATACTAAAGGGAGAAGAAAACATTGAAATTCTGCATGTTTAAATGTAATGGTTAAATAGATGAAATCTGTAGCTAACCTGACAGGAAGGACAACTGATGAACCAGCACTAACATAGCTGAAGCAATGGCTGAGAATATATTTAAAAGTAGAAGATGTGAGACTTTGTATGAAATGGCTGGAAATTACTTGAATTGTCAAAGAAGAGTTTGAAAAATTCCTGAATTAGGAAAAAAGTTAATGCCTACTGAAATACATTGTAAACTGACAGCAGAAGAACATTGTTGAAGAATATAGATGGAGCATTAGCTGAGGAGTAGAACATGTAAACAGCGGGTTTAATGGTGTGAAATGGTTGAGAAGAGCCTCAGTAGTTTAGGATACGTGTAAAACAATGTGTTCAACATGACCAAAATGGGGAAATGTGTATTTTCAGTTTAAATAGCTAAAGAACAAAATTAACAGCAACGAGTCCATTAACTACAACAGGAAGATAGAGAGGTACACAAAACAGTCAGACAACTGTAGGAAAAGTGTGTGCGGTTAGTGTGTCCATTTGTGTGTGTGTTTGTTTTGTGTGCATGTGTGTCTGTTTGTGTGTAATTGTGTAAATTGTGTAGGCTATGTGTTTGGTAAGTGGTTGTATGTTTGTTGGGTGTGTGTGTGTTTGTGTTTGTGTGTCTGTGTGTGGTAGTTAGTGTGTGTGTGTGTGTGTGTGTGTGTGTGTGTGTGTGTGTGTGTGTGTGTGTGTGTGTGTTGGATGTGTGTGTATGGTGAGTGTGTGTCCATTTGTGTGTGTGTGTGTGTCCATTTGTGTGTGTGTGTGTGTGTGTATGGTGTGTGTGTGTGTGTGTGTGTGTGTGTGTGTGTGTGTGTGTGTGTGTGTAGTAGTTAGTGTGTGTCCATTTGTGTGTGTGTGTGTGTGTGTTGGATGTGTATGCATGGTGAGTGTGTGTCCATTTGTGTGTGTGTGTGTGTGTGTGTGTTGGATGTATGGTGAGTGTGTGTCCATTTGTGTGTGTGTGTCCATTTGTGTGTGTGTTGGATGTGTGTGTGTGGTAGTTAGTGTGTGTCCATTTGTGTGTGTGTGTGTGTATGACCGACAGACAGTCAAACAGAGAGAATGTGTGTGCGTTGCCATGGTGACGTTGCCATGGTGAGGTTACCATGGTGAGGTTGCCATGTTGAGGTTACCATGTAACTGTTGGCTGGTGGCTTTAAGGCATGGTGGCAGCTTTAACCATAGGCTTTAACTGCTCTGTGACACCCTCAAACAGATCTAATGTACGACAAATCTGTACTTAGTACGAGCAAAAGGTTTACATTTTCCGAACCATAAGACCTTGCTGAACGCGTCCGTGTCACTTTGGTGTTTCTAGAGTAAAAATTGTTGATTGGGTCGCAGGTTGGAAACTTTGGGACGTTTAGAAAATCAGCGCCTACTTTTGAATGGGAGTCAATGAGAGGAGAGAGGGAAATGGCTGCACTCAGAGGCTCCCAGTTTAAATTGTGTAAGTCTCTCTGGTTTTTTGAGCACATGAAGAGATCAAGGATGAGCTTGTCTACAAGCATGCCCGAAATTATGTGTGTAGAGTGTAATCTGTGGCCGTGCTGACAGGATAGAGAGAAAAATGTGAGAGGATTTTTAGACCCTCTGTCACTCTGCCAACTGCCAACGTTCCGAACATTCCGTCCCATTGACTTTCATGTTAAATCTGAATTTTGTCAGAAATTTTAATGATTTTAAAACTATACATATATCTGAAACTGTTGAAGATATCAATAAGCTGAGATACAGCTGAATAGTTGAAAGGTTTGTGAACAGTTTAAAAGTTGAATGAAGTCTGTAGCTGAAAGTATGCTGAAGCTATTAGAGGCTGAATGAAGCAGAAGATTTGAAGAGTTTGAAGACTGTTTCAATGTATTTCCTATGAGAGAAAAATTGCACAAAAAGTTAAATATTTTAAAAAGTATAAATAGTATGAAAGAGAAAAGACATAGCATAAATGTCCTGAAAAAGCTGCACGTTTTGATATATGAATTGTTGAAATAGCACAAAGTATGAAGAAGGAGTTAAACGCAGAAAAAGGGAAGAAGAAGTAAGAATAACTAGAAAAAGATAGCATTTCCTGCAGAAAATGCGTGTGAATGCTGAAAGCAGCTGAACGCTGTTGCTGAAGCAATGCTGAATGAGCTGAAGAAATTGTTGAATCAATGCTAAATTAGTTGACGAAACTGCTAAAGCAATGTTGAAAAGACTAATGCTAGAGTAGAGTAGAGTAGAGTAGAGTAGAGTAGAGAGTAGAGGAATACTTTATTCATCCCTAGGAGGGAAAAAGCTTAAACATATAACTTGTAGAAAGGTAAAAAGCAGTAGAAATACTAAAGGGAGAAGAAAACATTGAAATTCTGCATGTTTAAATGTAATGGTTAAATAGATGAAATCTGTAGCTAACCTGACAGGAAGGACAACTGATGAACCAGCACTAACATAGCTGAAGCAATGGCTGAGAATATATTTAAAAGTAGAAGATGTGAGACTTTGTATGAAATGGCTGGAAATTACTTGAATTGTCAAAGAAGAGTTTGAAAAATTCCTGAATTAGGAAAAAAGTTAATGCCTACTGAAATACATTGTAAACTGACAGCAGAAGAACATTGTTGAAGAATATAGATGGAGCATTAGCTGAGGAGTAGAACATGTAAACAGCGGGTTTAATGGTGTGAAATGGTTGAGAAGAGCCTCAGTAGTTTAGGATACGTGTAAAACAATGTGTTCAACATGACCAAAATGGGGAAATGTGTATTTTCAGTTTAAATAGCTAAAGAACAAAATTAACAGCAACGAGTCCATTAACTACAACAGGAAGATAGAGAGGTACATACAAAACAGTCAGACAACTGTAGGAAAAGTGTGTGCGGTTAGTGTGTCCATTTGTGTGTGTGTTTGTTTTGTGTGCATGTGTGTCTGTTTGTGTGTAATTGTGTAAATTGTGTATGTGTTTGGTAAGTGGTTGTATGTTTGTTGGGTGTATGTGTGTGTGTGTGCGCGCGTGTGTGGTAGTTAGTGTGTGTGTGTATGGTGAGTGTGTGTCCATTTGTGTGTGAGTGTGTGTCCATGTGTGTGTGTGTGTGTGTGTGGTAGTTAGTGTGTGTCCATTTGTGTGTGTGTGTGTGTGTGTGTTGGATGTGTGTGTATGGTGAGTGTGTGTCCATTTGTGTGTGTGTGTGTGTGTGTGTGTGTGTGTGTGTGTGTGTGTGGTAGTTAGTGTGTGTCCATTTGTGTGTGTGTGTGTGTGTGTGTGTGTGTGTGTGTGAGACACTGACAGACTGAGAGAGAATGTGTGTGATAGATATATGAATTGTTGAAATAG